>NC_090737.1:15657600-15660100 GCF_036898095.1 Palaemon carinicauda
CAAGAATTTTATTTAATCTACAAGCACTTTCATGTTCATTTTTCACATGATCTTACCGAAGCATAATTTCTATCCAACCTATCTACTGTGTGTGTGTATATATATATATATATATATATATATATATATATATATATATATATATATATATATATATATATATATATATATATATATATATATATAGTACTGAATATGTGTAGGTAAACCTCACAAGAACACGTTTTCCGTTCCATACATACATATGCACACACATGGGCTACATGGCACACACACATGTATGTGTATATATATATATATATATATATATATATATATATATATATATATATATATATATATATATATATATATATATATGTGTGTGTGTGTGTGTGTGTATATATATGTATATACATATACATGTGTATATATATGTATGTATATATATATATATATATATATATATATATATATATATATATATATATATATATAAAGAGGAAGAACGTCAAAAATTATAACTAACGCAACATTCTGCAGGTTTAATTTTCAGCCAAAGTTTCGAGACATTTTAGGTCTCATCATCAGGCTGTAAGTATATAAAAATGTACATATCAAGAAATGATTCAGTGAAAATAGTTTATAACGTACAATCAGACCTCATCTACTGTTTTATGTGTAGCATGAGCTGATGTTCTCCTTTGTCTAAAAATACGTTATTCATCTTGGAAATGCTTTAATATCCATTCTTAATGTTTCATTACTTTTATAATTTTTACCTTTTAATGTTTTAATATTTTTACATATTCGTTAACAATGCTTCATTATGTATACAATTTTCACGTCTGTCTTGTTATAACACACAGTTCCGACTGTGAGACTTGAAATGTCTCAAAATTTACCTATATATTAAACCTCCATCACTTTATGCTGGCCTAGTTCTTTACTGTGCCGGCGTTCTAAATGTCTGAATGAGCCAGTACACATACTATACACAAACACACGTACACACACACACACACACACACACACACATATATATATATATATATATATATATATATATATATATATATATATATATATATATATATATCTAATTTCATAGACAAACGGACATATACATACACGCATAAAAGCAAATATGTATATATACATATATATTCATACATTATATATATATATATATATATATATATATATATATATATATATATATATATATATATATATATATATATATATAGTGCGTGTGTGTGCCAAGAACACAAAAAATAACTTATAATAATTGTGGAAAATTGAAGGCAATTCGTCTTTAAAGATACAATTCCCTGCAAGGCGACCATGATAAATCTTTTAAGTAAACTTGCTCCCGGAGATCGTTAAACACTGGAGGGGATTAATAGCAAATCACCCTATTCCTGCAATTCTCCTTCACTATTTTCCCTTATCCCTAACTGGTTATTTTATTCCTGCTTCCCTTACTCCCCATTTCATCACTCTTAATGCTCCCTTTCTCCTGATCCTCTAAATATACACACACACAATATTTCGCTTTCTCTGCATATATGTGAGTTTGAAGACTTCCACAATACAGGGTACAGTTTGGATTATATCTAATAACCAAACTAGAGGAGAAGTCAAATTTGAATGAAAAATTCAAAGATTCGTTTGGATTGAGTATGTTTCATAGGGGGGATGCGAATAAGCATCACTTTAAAAGCGTTAGTATACAATAAAAGCGAAATTGTGTTTTTGATTTTCAGAGGAAAAGCAAAAGAAATTCATAAAAATAAAAAATTGAAATACTTAAATCTGTAAGAGACCATTATTATATTACTTCCGAAGAGTCCTTCTTTTCCTTTTTCATTGTCTGTGTATATTTTGTAAGTTTTCAGTGAAATAATGCCTGTCCTTTTAACGAGAACTAATATTTCTATACTTTATGGGAGAACAAAGCATTACATATAATAGCACCATTAACTTACTACATTTAATGTAATAATCCAATTATGTATGACTTACGCAACAATGTCTAGACTGTTAATATAAAACAGTGTAAGTGACACGTCAAAAATGACGGCTAAATATTAAAATGAATATGACTACCCTCCCCCCCCAAGATGGACGGAGAGAGCTAGAGCAAGATATATACATATACTGTATATATATATATATATATATATATATATATATATATATATATATATATATATATATATATATATATATAGCCTATTATTATAATTATTATTACTAGCCAAGCTACAACCCTAGTTGGAAAGCAAGATGCTATAAGTCCAAGGGCTCCAATAGGGAAAAATAGCCCAGTGAGGAAAGGAAATAAGGAAATAAATAAATGATGAGAATAAATTAACAACAAACCATTCTAAAATCAGTAACAACGTCAAAACATATATGTCCTATATAAACTATTAACAACGTTAAAAATATATATGTCATATATATACTATAAAAAGACTCATGTCAGCCTGGTCAACATAAAAACATTTGTTCC
>NC_090737.1:15678029-15683029 GCF_036898095.1 Palaemon carinicauda
GAAAATTCAGTGAGGAAAGAAAATATGGAATCAGATAGATTAGTTTGCCTGAGTGTACCCTCAAGCAAGAAACTCTAACACAAGTGGGAAGACCATGGTACAGAGGCTATGGTAATACCCAAGATTAAGGAGAAAAGGTTTGATTTTGGAGTGTCCTTCACCTAGAAGAGTTGCTTGCCATAGCTAGTCTCTCTCTTCTACGCTCACCTAGAGGAAAGTAGGCATTGAACACTTACAGTGTAATAGTTAACCCCTTTAAGTGAAGAATTTTTCGATTATCTTAGTGTTGTCAGGTGTTTGAGGAATGAGGAGAATGCGTAAAGAAAAGGTCAGACCATTCGGTATATGCGTAAGCTACGGAAAAATGGGCGGTAACCAGAGCGGGATGCAACGTAGTATTATCTGGCTAGGCAAAGGACCCAATAACGTTCTTAATAATTCATCTGAGATCGTCAACAATCACATTTACAAGCACTCTCAAATACTCTGTAATCTTTACTTCTCTTGTGTAATTTAGCTCTGAACTCTGCCTGTATTCCTCCACATACACATATTTTAAAATACTTGCTCCATTAACATGGGATTTCATTTACTTCAGATGGCATCTCTTATTTGTAGTTCATTGATATATTTTTTTTCTAATCTTTACCTTTGTCTTTACTTCTCAGTAAAAGTTTTGTATTCCTCTAAAAAATTTCTTGTTGTCATCTTTCTCTTGCTCACTTTATTCTTGACTAACTTGTTTATCCTCCTTTATACCAGTACATGATCAGACCCTCTATTACCAAACAGGACCTCAAATAAAACTTCTCTCTCCACTAAACATATTTCATCATCCTAACCGTTACAGTTTTTATTACACCAAAATACTTCAGAATAGCCATAAACCATTATTCTCTATTTTACAAAGTCCTCGTCAAATTCTTTCTATTTTGTTTTTTAACCCTTAGGCATTTTCCTTCTATTTTCTTATTACATATTCGTCTTACTATCTTATGATCAAACTATCATGACTTCATTACATTTACAACCGAATTTTCGTCTATCAACTTCAACGTAAACTATATCTATCGCCACATTTTCAACAACCAAATTATGATCAGGCACATATTCAGTTACTCCTAATCTTAGAATTACACTTCCATTTAATCTAAAATAAAAATCTTTGCAAATTTCTCTGCAATATCGTTTCTTTCTTGAGATACATTTATGTTCTCCAAAATCATCCAGGCTAAGGCTTAGTCTACCAAAATTATTTTCTTTCATTATAATTCTCTCTGCATAGCCTCCTTCTTAAGTTTTCTCGTCAAGCTTATTCACACTCTTATCCATACAATCCAAAAATTTATCTCCCATATATAACAAAAAGCAAGTGTGGCTCTCTCTCTCTCTCTCTCTCTCTCTCTCTCTCTCTCTCTCTCTCTCTCTCTCTCTCTCTCTCTCTCTCTCTCTCTCTTTATATATATATATATATATATATATATATATATATATATATATATATATATATATATATATATATATATATATATATGTATATATATACTATTATGTGTGGGCCATCCAAAGCAATTAGTAATAGTAAACTAATCTCATAGTATTGTTTCTTTACTTGGAAGTCACATGAAGGTCACCTTTACCGAAGACCACCCTCCAAGCATCATTTATCTAAAAAAAAAAAAAAAAGAAAAAAAAAGAAAAAAAAGTGATAAACAAATACGATGTGCTACATACAGAATGTGATAATGTGTAACCAGCTGGATTCAAGGTCAGGTCTCCTTGGGTTCAAAGATGTGACGATGGAATCACAATAAGCTACAATATGATTTGTTATCAAATTCATGCGATTTGCGTTCATTGAAAATTTTCAGACTGAAGGATTATCTAATTTTCTAGGAAGCTTAAATCTTAAATTTAGTATTTAACGTGCCAATTCTAAATTAGTAATAGAATCCCCAAATATATTGTAACTTTTTCTTTTGTCTGCTATTTTGCGCTGCTTATTCAGCGCGATATATAAATTTGAAACAGAAAAACTTAATTCCAGGCACTATAGATTAACCTGATTAAAAATTAAAATTAATTAAAATCATATTAATTTAAACCTTTATCTACTAATCCTGTATATATCAAGCCTTTTGCCAAATCAAGGGGTGGTTCCAGAGAAAAAATACCACAATAGTCACTGCCACATTCCTCCTTTACCTACCTCCATACAAGCACAAAGAAACCTCGTAAGAGGTGCAACACCAAACCACTACCCTCCTTTCCCATATGACTTTCACTCTACGTTCCAAATTATTACGAGGCCTTCCTCACCTCTTACCTTATTCCACTTCTAAATTATACTTTCCACGAACCTATTGTCGTCCATTCTTTTCACGTGACCACGTGACGAGTTGCATCAAAATTTCTCTGATCCATTCCACAAATTACACTTAATTTTTTACTGTTTACCAGTGGATTGACACTTCCAAAATTTTCTCAATTCTTGCTACAACACATATACATTTCCCTATCAACATTAAATTTCTTCATACTTCATTTCCCTCATACACAGACATAAATATAAATACACACTCACACACACACACACACATATATATATATATATATATATATATATATATATATATATATATATATATATATAAAATATATATATACATATATATATAATATATATATATAATATACATATATATATATATATATATATATATATATATATATATATATATATATAAATGTATCTATATCTTTGTGTGTGTGTGTGAGAGAGAGAGAGAGAGAGAGAGAGAGAGAGAGAGAGAGAGAGAGATTCGGTTCAGTATAAGCTAAATGCTACGTTTTTTCTACCAAAGAGGATTGAGCACATGTTTTTATAATCATATGAAAAATTAACATAAACTAAGAATATTTGAATATCATATTACCTTTCCAAATTTGTTCATGTTTATTTGTCTCAGGACTTTACAAATGCAAGTAAGGATTCGTGGAACATTTATCGCAGCGAGCGTGAACGCCGAGTTAATCAATTACACGAAATACTAATCAAAGTGGGATTCAAAATACACACCATGAAAACAGAGTAAATGTTTTTATAATTGTTTATCACCCGAAGAACCAAAGTAATAAACCAACCAAATTATGATAAATTGTTTGTGGCTAGACTTGTAAATAAAAAAAAAATCTCAATTAATGTAGCACAAACTGTAAGTTTGGAGATGATCCAAGGCTATAAATGATCTGAGTTATATCACCTTGCAAATTATGATTATTTCAAGACACTTGTGTAGACGGAAGGTGGTGGTCGCAATTTCGTTTTACAAGGGTCACTGGTAACAAGATCACTAACTGTGAGTGCCCAAGTGTTCTTTAATCGAAAGATATAAAGCTATTGTTTATATAGATACTAGCGTACGCGACCCGTCAAAAATGACGGCTAAATATGTAGAAAGATATGCACACACATGCACCAGCCACCTCCCCCGCTCACCAAAGTATGGCTACTTCTTCTCTCCCTACCCTAGGGACGACGAATAATTGAGCGTAGCCGAAAAGAAATAAAATATATATATATATATATATATATATATATATATATATATATATATATATATATATATATATCAGAAACTTTCTCTTTATCAAATAAGAAAGATAATCAATCTCTTTGGACTACTGCCAAACCAAATCATTGACGATAGAGTGGCTATATACTATTCAGAAAGAGAAGTAAGGTCATCATAGCTCATAAGAGTGAATCTATAAATGTTGGCAATATCTGATTTTTATCTCGCGTGGTTTGGCTAACTAAAGTCAATGAGGAAATATCCTAAATTTTCTAAGTATTAAAAAAAGAAATAAAATAAAAAAGTATTTCTGCTTGGCTAGAGATAGCACCCTAAAATGGAAGATAATATATAATAATGGATATGTCAATCATAGGGTGACTATAATGTTATTTCGTTACGTATTTGCATTCCAATTACACAAAAAATAAATGGTTATGGAATTTATATGGAACATATTTTTCTAGCCAAGCTGTGGTGTAATTTATTTTATATTTCCAAATCACCAGAACGAACCGCATTAGGTAACACACTTGCCAATTGCAATTTAGAAAAAAGTAAAATACAGACCAAACTTTAATTAGATCTTGAAAATTTAACTCAACGTAATTTCTCCTTCTTAACAAAGTTTGTTGAACTTTTTATATTCATGTATAAACGTATTTCATGAAATAATTTATCTTATTAAGTAACATTTAATACTACACTAGTTGTTAACTTTTAATAAGAAAAGTAGTGGGTTACTTAAGACATATCTTTTTCTCTCTCTCTGTCTTTCTTAGAGTGACAGTCACTTTTATGACTCTAGATTACAGTTAATGCCGCCACTGTCCTTCAGTTCGTTCAGCTGGTGAAAACACAGTATATTAATACTTGTTCTTCCCGCGTAGACATAACAGCTTCATGATGCTAGCCCAGTGTACAAGTTCAAGCAAAAAGTTGTTCAACTTCTCGTGTGGCTTGTGATAGGAGGAGGAGGAAGACTAGGAGGTGGTGGTGGTGGTGGTGGTGGTGGTGGTGGTGGAGGAGGAGGAGGAGGAGGAGATACTCCAGAGGGAGGACCAGGCATCACCCATCTCATTATGAAACTGAACGGTGAACTTGACTTTGAACATTGAGCATTGTGTCATGTCTGGACCTTGAAACCTGTTCAGGAGGCTTCCCCTACCCCTCGCCCTCATCCTACAAGAATAGACTAGTCCCCCGCACATCAACATCCACTTTGATTCTTTCTAGTTACATTTAGACACGTTCAAGGTTATGGCACGTTTGCTTCTTTATGCATAATTCCGTCGGAAGTTACTTGATGTCAGAGACTACTCTTTTTCTCTTCTTTCTCTAAAAGTTTATCATTGTTTGTTAGTTATTTGACATTACTGATTGTGTCGATGTTAATCTTATGTCCAGTTCTATTCGCATGGCCAC
>NC_090737.1:15695529-15722489 GCF_036898095.1 Palaemon carinicauda
AGAAAAAATAAGGAAATAAGGAAAAACTACAAGGAAAGTTTAAGAACAATAATAGCATTAAAATAAAAACTTGAAAATAACAAGAGGATAGTAACTCTAAAATAACAAGAGGAAGAGAAACAAGATAGAATAATGTACCCGAGTGTACTCTCAAGCAAGAGAACTCTAACCCAAGACAGTGGAAGACCATGGTACACAGGCTATGGCACTACCCAAGAGTAGAGAACAATGGTTTGCTTTTGGAGTGTCCTTCTCCTAGAAGAGCTGCTTACCATAGCTTAAGACTCTCTTTTACTCTTAGCAAGAGGAAAGTAGCCACTGGACAATTACAGCGCAGTACTTAACCTCTTGCGAGAAGAAGAATTGTTTGGTAATTTCAGTGTTATCAAGTGTATGAGGAAAGACGAGAATATATAAAGAAAAGGTCAAACTATTCTGTGTATGTGTCAGAAAAGATAATATGAGCCGTAACCAGAGAGAGAGATATAATGTAGTACTGTTAGGGGAGTCAAAGGACCCCAATACTTCTCTAGCGGTTGTATCTCAACGGGTGGATACCGCTTCAGTTATTAGGTACTATGGTCAGATAGTATTACATTGGATACCCCCCCCCCCCTGGATGCGGTTCATTTTTCCTTTGCCTACATATACACCAAAAAGTATGGCCTATTCTTTACACACATTTCTCTTTCCTCATACATCTGGCAACACTAGAATAACCAATTTTTTCTCACTCAAGGGGTTAACTATTGTAGTGTAATTGATCAGTGGCTACTTTCTACTTGGTAAGGGTAGTCGAGACTCTTTAGTTATGGCAAGTAGCTCTCCTAAGAGGACACTCCAAAATCAAACCATTGTTCTCTGGTCTTGGATAGTGCCATAGCCTCTGTACCGTGGTCTTCCACTGTCTTGGGTTAGAGTTCTCTTGCTTCAGGGTAGTCAGGCCCACTATTTAGTTTCCTTAACTCCTTTCCTCACTGGGTTATCTTCCCTGTTGGAGCCCTTGGGCTTATTGCATCCTGCTTTTCCAACTAGTGTTGTAGCTAAGCCAATAATAATAACAATAATGATAATAATAATAATAATAATAATAATAATAATAATAATAATAATGAACTTTCAAGAATATTACTATTATTTCACTTCGATGCTTTATCAGTTTAGCAATTAAAATGTTTACAATAATTATTTAGTATCTTTATATTATGTAACCTAAAAAAGTTAAAACATTGTAAGTTTCCTTCAGCGAGAAATACATCGATGAAACATTTGTAATGAAAAATAATAATTTTGTCTTATAAGAGAAGACAAGAATAAAACTTTGAGTCTTTACCAATTCGGAAGAACTATTAATTACCAACAAAAAAATCTACGTTGCGTTTCATTTAAAATCATAACATAAATCTAAAAGATGATTAAGATGAGACAAATATTTATAAACTCCTTCAGTTTTAAGATCTTAGTAATCAAATCAGATGCTTATTTAATGCCGTTACTAGATTTTAATTTGCGTGGAAATTCCCAGAATTGTCTATTATTGTCTGCATATATTGCATTAAATGATAAAGTCTACTGCGATCCTTCATAATATCATTTCTAAATATAATAATCAATTTTGAAGTTTCAATCGTTTTTTCTATAAATTCTATGAATCGCGTCCATTATCTTGAAAGCAAAAGGTTTATGCATAACGAAGCACGACATGTTGGTTTTGCTTCATACTGGGTATAATCAAGTTATCTTGGGCCATTAATCACGAATATGACTGCCAAATTGCAATACAGTATACTGTAGTATGGTCACAATACGGCCAATGCAAGTTCGCATGAGCTTGGCTTTCAATATTTCATTATGTTTTAGAAAGTTTTCCATATGGTGTTAATGCCAGTGGGTCACAATGAGGCACGAGAAGCAAACAGATATAGTAAGTGCATAAAATACATCTTCTTAGGATAAAACATGAACAAAAATGATACCTAAATCAATACTAACAATAATGATGATGCAATATAAAGACCAAATCTTCAGAACATACTACCTGTGGATATTTTATGTTGAGAGAGAGAGAGAGAGAGAGAGAGAGAGAGAGAGAGAGAGAGAGAGAGAGAGAGAGAGAGAGAGAGAGAGCATTGCAATAATGAATACTGCCCGATGTCTTCCCGTTTGAATGCACTCTTAATTAATGCCGGGGGACTGACTGCTTGCCAAGCGTGATTCTTTGGATTCCTATTAGTAATCCCCCGAGTTGAATTTCAAATAATAAGTTCATAAGCAAAGTGATATTAGGGAATCTTTAAATTCTCGTTTGCATAATCATATTGGTTGGGAAAATTTAAATTGAAACTCATGTAGTGTAACGGAATATCATAACTATAAAACAGAACTTCTTTTAGATTAACATTAAACAAAGAGACCTTGTCATCTACAAACCTATATCTTGTCTATAAAGATATCATTAATATCTACAAATCTGTTGGCTAGGCAAAATGAGGAGGTCCATATCAGGCTTCTTTATCATATGGCAAGAGCCATTAGAATTTAGATGTCTCAAAGAGCCTTAGAAAGTCTAGTTAGTTTCCATTTATTTTAAATTAACCAATACACTAATCCTTAACCAAACACATGACATGGTCTTCACCACCGACTAACTTCAGGAAGAGAAAGACGGATGTTCTTTCAATAGGCCTAGAGGCTCTAGATCAATCATGTCCAACCTTCGACCTGCATTGTCCTGTGATTATCGAATTATATCTAAAAATTAAAAACAGAACCGCGCTTCAAGTAGAGGATTTATTGTGGTAATTCCAACTCACAGATTATCTTCCCAGAAACTTCTATAACAGCTTCCCATTCCACTTTGCAGGATTACTAGAGAGTTGATGATACTGAGAACCTAGGAATGCTTGTTTTTGCCTTCGATTTTTCTTCCGTATTTTTAGCTGCATATAATACTAGCAGAGAGCTAGACATGATAAGTGGAGAAGTATTGACTTAAAAGCTAAAGATAGAGACGACTGCTGAAATCTAACAGAGGCCCTTTGCGTCAATAGGCGTAGGATATGATGATGATGACGGTGATGTGTGTGTGTGTATATATATATATATATATATATATATATATATATATATATATATATATATATATATATATATATATATATATATATTATATACATATATATGTGTGTGTATGTATATATGGATGGATATATACATACTAATCAATTATTTTCCATGACCATCCATTACATTTAATATACTTCAAAACTCCATCACAGACAATTGTACCCGATGACTTTGAGCAAGCACTGTCTATGAACAAGCAAAGACCCTCCGAGATAACACAATATCTAGAGAAAGGAATGATTTAGCATAAGCAGGGGAGGGGGGATGGCCATGCTAAAGAGTGGCGATTGATACGTCAGCTGATCCTACTCAAACAGAACATAGGAGAGTAAGGATACTTTATATTTTGCTTTCTTCCTCTCCTGCCATGTTCTGGAATTCTCTTGGCCCTATTGTGTTTCCAGACTATTAATATTTACCATTCTTTAAAAATTCTTTGTAAGAATTGAGCTTGACACATTACGCTGATAAATATCCTCCTTTTAACAATAATGAAAATTATGATATGATAATACCCTGTTATAACTTTTGAGTAACAAATTGGGAGGTTATTTTCCCATTCTTATTTCAATGTTTCAAAAAATCTTCATTCTAATTCCTATCGCTCGGGAATAAATGAATTAGGGACGATAAGAGAGGTTTATCTTGCCTTTGTCCTATTTGTCAGTTATTCCATTTTATTAAATCATTCCTTACGTGTTTGCATAATTGTTTTAATATCTACTACACCTACGATTTATTAAAGCCAGCTAACACATCTAATCCATCCAGCGATAACACCAGAGGCGTAGCTACGTAATACACGGCAGGTAGCAATAATGACTAAAGTTATATTTCCAAAATATGTAGCATCAATTACTTAGTAAACTATATTAGCCTAGGATGTAGCGAGAATGACTAAATTATATTAGCCAAGCAAGTAGTAAGAATGGCTTTGTAAGCTTCATTACCAAAAATATTACAAAAATAATAACTATAGAACTTTCAATACAACGCAGCTGCAGTCACGATACCAAAAAAAACAGGAAACAAGCATATCACATTCTAATATTTCACGATAATGCGTTATTCACATGCGCTGCAGCTAGTAGGATCATGTATTGTTAGTAATACCAAATGTATGCCTCAGCCCCTACGCTGAAGGCAATGCTCTGATTTCTTAACTCTATCCAACTTCCTAATTTAATTCTGGGAAAAAAAGAAGCGTTGTTCTTTTTATTTATGCAAAATAGGCGTCGATTCATATGAAACAAAGTAGAATACCATCAACTGGCAAGGATGCTTAATACGTGGGATTCCCAATTTGTAAATAAAAAAGAATTATATCTATACTCTTGATTACCTTTAATCATACTTCCTTCTCCTTTGCTATGCTGTTGAAAACTGAGACTTGACGTTCGATGTTTTTTTTATAAGGGAAATCTGAACTATATAATAAAGAACAAGTGTTTGACTAATATATATATAAATTATATATATATATATATATATATATATATATATATATATATATATATATATATATATATATATATATGTGTGTGTGTGTGTGTGTGTGTGTGTATTTCCCTTCATGCTCATGGGAGAAAGAGTAGTCATACCTTGGTAAGAGGGGGTTACTCCTAGAGGTACACTTGGAAACTACCCTCTCACAAAAATAGACGAACCAGCAGGTTATAGTTAGGAAAGGGGGAGGCGGTGGGAAGGATTGAATCTATACTATGTGCGCGTGTGTGCATAACTATCTAAATATTTAGACGTCATTTTTGACGGCTCGGTTACACTAGTGAGTTATAATGCAATATGGCATAATCCCATTATGTTTTCTTTAGACTCCTGATTGGCAATTAAAAAGTCTGTAAACGTCAAATATTTGCTGATTACTAGCACATAAAAAAAGAACATTACCCAGGCAATTTTTATTCTTTCAATGGTTCCTGGCAGTCGGGACAATGTGCCTTCGTTGTCGAAGGGGCATTGGAAGTTATCAATGCACCAGTCACTACCTTCTCACTAATTATCATCATCTTTACTTATGAGAGATGTAATTTACGCTCTAATCATAGAACAAAGTATTTGATGTGCATGCAGCGATCAGTTTTAGTAAAATATCTATGAAATAACCCTTGTTTAATTTAGAACAATTTCCACATCATAAATCATTCGATAAAATTTTTATAACCACACTCATATTGCAGACAATCAGAATTATAAACACTTTATAACTTAAACACTAAAAAAAAAGGAAAAAGTGAACTTAAAGGTATTTTAGCATCTCTAATAGGAACAAAATTAAAACACCAAAATTTCAGTTTCAGAAAAAAAAATCATTAAAACTATCTATTGACTGGATCCTTTAATACTTGAATTTAAGCACAACTAATTATGCTTGCAACCATTTTACTGGAACAATCATAGACGTCAAGGACTGATATTAAGCCATGTATTGCAAATAAAAACATAACTACCAGAAACTGTGAGAAACGCAACACAAATGAAATGGAAGCTTGTCATAGCTATTTCGTGTTCAAAGGGTAACTTATGTCCGACAGTTTTCTTATAATTCTATGCTACAAACTCCTTGTGTACTGTGAAGTGTAGCCTCAACCGGTAATCTCCCATACAATTCTTATGTAAAATTATGCAAACTTGCGTACAACAGCTCCTCCTTTCAAACTGCTTCTAGCGAGTCCTCGGGCACTTGAGTATTATAGATACTCAGCACTTTCAAAGAAGATCTCGCAAAGTTTCTCCTCACAACTTTAATTTATTCTACTGTTATTGTAGTCTTTAGACTACCCCTGGACATGGCATAAAGGTTCTCATAATAAATTACTGCTTTAGGCTTTTAGATCATTGTCACGATGATGGGACATAATTCATTTACAGAGGAATAAAGCCTTTACTGATTTCTTAGCTCGATAAGTCAATTTTTTTCTGGTGGGATGGGGTCCTTATTATTACATCAATAACATAATAAAACAATGATAAGGTGAAAGGTCGAAATAAATAAAGTACATCAGACTAAATCAGAGACAAAGAGCTTCCTTACGATGAAAAATCTTCGCAAGATCTTAGGAGCCTATACAAAGGCTATGAAAATTCTTTGATATTAAAAGTTAAAAAGACAAAATTTCGTTCTCGAGAGAATATGACGAGTATCTAAAAATAAGATGATTCCTGTCCTTGTTAGTCAGGAAATGCACAAATGCAAATAAGCATATGTTAAAGCATAGTAAATATTTGAAGATTAGAAAATAGGGATGACCTGGAGAAAGATTGAAGTTTGAATGCAAAAGACCAGGAAATATAAATTCTTACTATGGGACCGTTACAATAGTTCCACGTATTAATAAATAAGTTTTAAGGTAGATAAGTTAGCATGAAGAGTTTTTTGTTCATGAATATAACATAAGATCTCTGTTAGGCAAGTATGTACGATAAGAAGTTTATCGTATATGAATGTAAACGTATCAAAAATTTATTGTATAATAATGTTCATAATTGTGAAGTTTACTGTGTATGCTTACACCATGAAGAGTTTGTTGTACACTAATGTATAATACGGAGTTTTTTTTTATGAATATACTATTTGTTTATTGTATCACAAGAAGTTTACTGTGCATGAATGAGCAGCAAGGAGCTTACTGTATACGCAAGTATCAGAATATCGCATCATTATTAACTTGCATTTAAAATATCAGAGGAAAATATTCCCACAGCTATCAACACTATGGCATATCAAGCTAACAAATAGTCATAAACACCAAAAATAAAAAAGGAAAAAGAGGGTTAAAGTGGGAAGTTTAAAGTCAAACTGAACAGGAAAGACATTTTTGTTACATTAAGCTTAAAATAATTAGATACATTGATGTATAAGCTGTTTTGAATATATTTACTTACATAGTATCTTCGTAAAATGACAATTAAATGAAAAATAGTGGTATAGAGACATGAAAGGAAAATAAAGCTATTAAGAAAACCAACACTCACACACAAATATATATATATATATATATATATATATATATATATATAGAGAGAGAGAGAGAGAGAGAGAGAGAGAGAGAGAGAGAGAGAGAGAGAGAGAGAGAGAGAGAGAGAGAGAGAGAGAGAGAGAGAATATATTAAATACAGGAGGAATATATTTCATTTTATCTTTTCTTGGCGAACGCCGGCAAAAGAATACATTTGTGTTTCTTTTGGTGGGAGAGAGATATTCAAATGTGATGGCTGAAGCTAGCCCTCGCAGAGAGAAAAAGAGAAAGAAAAGAAGACAACAACAACAACAAAAACAAGCGCCTAGCCGCAGGGACTTTGCTACATTCAAAACACGGTGTTGTTAATTAAAGCAATAAGTATGGTAATGCCCCAGAGTAAAGGACACGGAACTTCGGTGATAAATATGCAAATGTCCGAGTATTTTTCTTCCATTACGCATCAGAAATAATACTCGGGGACATTTATATCAACTTTAATTACTTCATTTCCCCCTCATCAGCATGGAAGGCTCGCTTGCCCCCTAAGCTCCCTGCAACACTAACCCCCAACCCCAACGCCTTCCAATCCACACACACAAACATACACACACACGGACACGCGCCAACCACAAAGTACGACCGAAATTCTGAAAGATAATAAGAAAAAATATTGCTATTACTATTATCATTATTGTCATTATTATTATTATTATTATTATTATTATTATTATTACTAGCTATGGTACAACCCTAGTTAGAAAAGCAGGATGCTATAAGCCTAAGGGCTCCAACAATGGAAAAGAGCCTACCGAGGAAAGGAAATTAGGAAATAAACTAGATGAGAAGGAATAAAAAAAAAATATATTAATTATCTTAAAATCAGTACTAACGTTGAAACAGATTTTGTATATATAAACTATGAAGATAGACTTACGATAGTCTTTGCAATATAAAAACATTAGCTGGAAGTTTTAAATTCTGATTTCCACCGATTCAGCTGCCTGACAACATGTGACTTTATTTGTTTATTTAAGTGGATATATTTGACAAGAGAATACGAAAAACCTTCGGAAAAAAAGTCACTTGTTTTTGTTTTCGAGTAAGACGAACATTTCAAGTCTCTCCCCTAGCGGATACATCTTCATATTTGGATTAATTCCGGTTTCAAAAGAGTGAATTGAATTTCATTTTCATTTTTTTTTTCTAATGGGTTATTTACATTTTAGGTGAAAATATTAGCTTCGCACGTTTTCCCAAATGACTTGAATTAATCACCGAATTTGCATATGATAAAAAATTTAAAATTTATTCATACAAAAGTCCCTCTTGTTTATCTTATAGCAAATTAGTTTTATTGACGTTTCCCTTATCTAAATATCTAGGGACAAAGGGGAAGCTATCAAGTGACAATGTTCAAGTTGATCAAACGATTGCTTCATCACTGAATAAAATTCAATTAAAAATTGATATACTGTATATAACGGATTTTGAGCGAAGCGAAAAATCTATTTTTGGGTGAGATAGCCATGGCGTCCTGATGGAAGGTTCCTGTTTGGTAGCTTCCTTGGGTATAAGACTACTAAGATATTCCCAGAGAATTTAACCACAGGTTATCACAGAATTCTAACTTCTGGAGCGAGTATCTCAAAGGTTTCCCTTTAAGACATCGTAATACAACAGGGGACACGCATGTCTGGTCGTGCCACATAGCTATCTCCACCCCGAACAGAGTTAACGCTTCGGTGTGTAAGGGCTGAGAATAGCTGGGAGCCGTTCCACAGCTAATCTCACTCGTGGCTACTACTGATACTCGAGACGTAAACAAACGGACGCCATTGCTCTAATGACGTCACGCGCGTCTTTATCCTGGCGCCAGTTGCTGCCCATCACCATGATACAATTGTGTAGGGTGGGAGCAAACTGAACGAAGTAGTAGGGAGGGTCCATCAGGACGCCATGGCTATCTCACCCAAAAATAGATTTTTCGCTTCGCTCAAAATCCGTTTTTTGGGCTCAAGCCATGGCGTCCTGATGGAAGAGTACCAGAGAATCAATGTATCGTGGTAGATTTTCCCCCAGAGTTAAGTGCCTAGGCATTGACAAAACAGCAAAGTAATCTTAGGTAAGAACCATAGGAACGAAATATCCTGCCCCCCATTGGTAGGAAGTTCCCATGGGCTATGCCGACGTCAAAGTGGTATTGAAGGGCTATTCATCTTGACAGAAGAACTTTTAAGAGCTTAGAGATGAAGCAGAATGTTTGATATTTGTATAGGAACATTCTGAAGTAGGACAGTGGTGGTTGGGCACTGTGTGTAGAGTTCATCTCCTGATTATCAGAAGTAAGTATTCGTGTAGGAACCTTACTGAGGCAAGGTGAATATAATTTAGGAATAGACATCTTAAATTCTTCATGACCATAAGAAAGGAGGAATAAATAAAACTATGACAGTATGTATTTCATAGTAAGTAGGAGCTGAAAGAGACGCATAAGTAATAAAATAGAAATTTTATTTCACAATGCAGAAATTAAATAATTTACAGCAAAAGTAAAGTTCATTTACAGTAATAATAATGTACATAGAAATAAAGGCTTGCTCTTGAATCTGAAAGGGAATTTCAGGATTAGTAGGTACTCGTTCTCGAGGAACGCAAGTCTTTAAATAACACATCATGCTCAAGGCATGCGGCACTTGTGTGACACTATGACATTTCACCTGGGATAAGAACAGTTATAAAAGCACTAAGTGTTTTTAGACATCACTATGAATCACTCGAGGGTCAACATAGGCACCCGAAGAGTTAGAGTCCCAAGTAACTCACTGTTCTACGCAGAGTTAGGTGCAGGTTTCATAACACTACCTGCGGCTACCACAAAATGTTTGATTTCGTGCACTTGTTTCGCATAATGTTTAAAGAAAACTCGCGAGGACTTCCAGCCCGTAAAGTTTTTAAGGCTCTCAAAGTCCATGCTCTGAAAGAAGTTCAGAGAAGATGCCACTTTTCTAGGATCATGACCAGCGGGTGTACTGTTGGGATCCGCTCTGCGAATGAAGTAGGTGATTTTCGCTCTTAATTGTTTCAGTGACAGGTCGCTGCCCGATGTTTCTCCTTTGAAGAGTTGGCCTCCACCAAAGTTTGAAGTTCTGCGAAGATAGACCTTGAGGCTCTCTACTGGACATAGAGAGACATCCTCCTTCAGGGGGCATATTCTCCAAGGGCCCCATCTTTTGGTGGGTAATTCATTTTTGGCGAGAAACGTCGGATCAGGGGAGAGGGTCACTTCTCCTGAATCAGCAAACAGGATGTGTCCCTCTTCTCTTGATAATGCCACTATTTCGCTGACTCGAGCTCCCGAGGCGAGAGCAAATAAAAATATAACTTTCTGAGTCAGATCCTTGAGGGGGCATGAATCATTGTCCAAGTTGGAGGCGAAATGGAGCACCTTGTCTAGTGACCAGGAGATCGGTTTCGGAGGGGGTGCTGGGCGTAGGCGAGCACATGCTTTCGGCAGTTTGTTAAAGATGTCGTTGGACAGATCAATTTGGAAAGCATATAGAATTGGTCTAGTCAAAGCCGATTTGCAGGTTGAAATCGTATTGGCTGCTAATCCTTGTCCATGAAGGTGAATGAAGAAGGACATACAGAAATCAATGGTGATTTCTTTAGGATTTTTTGCTTTAACAAAGGAGACCCATTTCCTCCAGGATGATTCATATTGCCGTCTCGTGGATTCGGTCTTGTATTCCTCTAGGAAGTCTAGACTTTTCTTCGAGATCCCAAACCTCTTCTTTGCGGCAAGGGAGAGAAAATCATGAGATGAAGGTCCTTGATTTTCGATGATGAAGCGAAGACAGTCGACTTCTGTACTTGTTGAGAGAGAACTGGGCCCGGGAGAGGGATCAGCTTGGGCTGCAGCTCCAGGACCAGGGGGTACCAGTTGCTCCGGGGCCACTTGGGAGCCACTAGGGCCGCTGTCCCTTTGAAGGTTCTCAGTTTGGAGAGGACTTTCAACAGAAGGTTGGTGGGAGGGAACAGGTATATCTTCGACCATCTGTTCCAGTCCAGTGACATGGCGTCCACCGCTTCTGCTTTGGGGTCCTCGTACGGGGCTACGTACAGAGGAAGTTGATTGTTGTCGCTCGTTGCAAAGAGATCTATCTGAAGTTCTGGGACTTGATGAGAGATGAAGGAGAATGATCTTGCGTCTAGAGATCATTCCGACTCTATCGGGTTTGTCCGAGATAGAGCATCCGCTGTCACGTTGCGGAATCCTTGTAGGTGAACTGCAGACAGGTGCCATTTCTTCTTCTCCGCCAGACGGAAGATTGGGAGAAGCACCTGATTTATCTGGGGCGATCTTGAGCCCTGGCGATTGAGACAACGAACTACCACCGAGTTGTCTAGGGTTAGACGGATGTGGATCGAGGGCGGCGGGGATAGCTTCTTCAGAGTAAGAAGGACCGCCATGGCCTCCAAGATGTTTATGTGGAACGTCTTGAATAGTGGAGACCAGGTCCCTTGAGCTTGTTTCAGGTGGGAGTGACCTCCCCAGCCCTCCAGTGAGGCATCCGTGTGGATGTTGAGTGATGGAGGAGGGTGTTGGAGAGGAATGGACCTTTTCAGGGCCATTGCTTCCGACCACGGCTTTAGGAGGCGTCGAAGTCTGTTTGGAAGCCGTCTCTTGAGGTCTCTTCGAGCGATGGATGCCGATCGTCTCCAGACTCCCGCGGCATCCTTTAGCTGTGCACGAAGCACTGGGTTTGTCACTGAGGCGAATTGTAGAGAGCCTAGAACTCGTTCCTGCTGTCGTCTTGAAATGCGTTTGGATTTCAGTAGTCGCTTGACAGACCCTGCTATTTCCTTCCTTTTCTTCTGGGGGATGGAAAGGCGGTGTGACTGAAGATTCCAGTGGATTCCCAGCCACTGAAACTTCTGAGCCGGAGAGAGGCGAGATTTCTTCTCGTTGATCTTGAATCCCAGGTGTTCTAGGTACTGGGTAACTTCGTCGCAAGACTTTGTACACTCTTCGGGCGATGGAGCCCAGACTAGCCAGTCGTCGAGGTAGGCCATCACCTGGACGTTTCTTAGGCGGAGCTGTTGTACTATGGCATCCGCCAGCTTTGTGAAGATCCGAGGGGCCACATTGAGGCCGAACGGCATGGCCCGGAAGGCGTAGCTTTTCCTTTGGAGTCGAAATCCTAGGTAGGAGGAAGCGTGATGGTTCATTGGAATGTGCCAATAGGCATCCGCCAGGTCTATAGAGACCGTGTAGGAACCTTGAGGCAGAAGGGTCCTTATTTGTTGAAGCGTCAGCATCTTGAATTTGTTGTTCTCTATGAACTTGTTGAGGGGGGATAAGTCCAGAATGACTCTGAGCTTGTCTGAGTCCTTCTTGGGAACGCAAAACAGTCTCCCTTGGAACCTGGTGGACTTTACCTTCCTTATCACCTTCTTGTTCAAGAGGTCTAGAACATATTCTTCCAGAATGGGGGTCGATTGTTGGAAGAACCGCTGGAAGATTGGGGGTGGTTGCACCCAACTCCAGCCTAGACCGTTCTTGATGATGCTGTGTGCCCAAGGATCGAAGGTCCAACGATCCTGGAATTGGCGGAGTCTTCCTCCCACCGGAAGCACTTCATTGCTTCTGGTGTCCCGAGGACTTGTTGCCTCGGCCGCTAGCTCCCTTTCCTCCTCTACCTCTGGAGGGACGACGAGAGGCGTCTCTGCTTGCACCCCTGGACGAGCCTCTACCTCTGGCATGAAAGGTAGTGGATGGCTGCTCAAAGGCAGGGGTGAAGACCGGTGACTGTGACAACACCGGTTGGGGGACCAATTGAAAGGTCTGTTGTGGTTGGGCAACCACTTGGGAGGTAGCGGGTCCCGGAAACTGACGTCTTTGTTGACGTTGCTGGGGTTTCGGCTTTTGAGGTTTCCTCTTAGGCTGAGGTCCATCGTCCTGAGAGGTTTTCCTTTTTCTGGACATGCCCCACTTGTGGAGAAGGTTCCTATTCTCCGTGGCGGCTCTGTCCGTTATTTCCTTGACAAGGTCAGAAGGAAACAGGTGCTTTCCCCAGATGTTGGAGGAAATCAGCCTCCGGGGTTCGTGTTTCACGGTGGCACCGACAAACACGAATTCACGACAGGCTCTACGAGCCTTTATGAAATGGTACAAGTCCTTCATTACCGTGAGTAAGTGGGATTTGGCCAGTACCATGTAGTGATCGGGTACTGCTGTGTCACAGGCCATAACTTCAAGTTGGACTTGATGAGAAAGAGATGCCGCAAGCCTCTCCTTCGTGTCTTGTTCCCGGCGAAGGAGGTGATCATTGAGCTTAGGGAGGTCTTCATTAAACTGACGTCCGGCGACGTCAGGATCGAGCCTACCCACGACGAAAGTATGTTGGACATCTTTCCATTGTCTAGTGTCAGGGGGTGTCACGATGGAGAAGGGTCTGCACTCCTCCAGTGCAGGGCAGGGTTTTCCTTCTTCCGCCGCTTTAAGGCATGCAGCCAAGGCCTTTTCCAAAAATGGAAGAATCGCAGTGTCAGGTGCGACATATGTAGGATGCTTCTTGCTCAAGGCAGGAAGCTTAGAGCAGGTAAAGCCCCTGCTCTTAAATGCGGAGGCTAGCATAGCCTGGGCCTTTGCGAGATCGAACACTATCTCTTCTTTAGGTTCGGTCTCCTCCTTCGAGGCAGGTTCGGAACGAAGCCGGACGTAACAGTCCGGGTAGGCCTCGAAGCTTGGGAAGAATTCCACATCTTCCAACGGGACCGTGCCGATTTTGTCACTAACAAAGATCCTGCCGGTCGCAATAACCATATGCTCTGCATACCTCCACGGATTGGCATGAGAGCAAGCTGGGAGATCCTTGACCGAGATCTTCTTCGGTTCTCTGGATCCAATCATAGACCTGATGGACTCCTGGTTCTCCTTCAGTCTGTCGTCCATGACAGCTCTAATCAGTCGGATCAGTTCTTGGGTAGAAGAGGAAGGATCCGGGGTCGAGGAGGTAGACGGGATGGACACATCCGTCGGTGTAGGAGTAGGCGGAGGGATGGACGAGGGAGTAGCTCCAATCTCCGACTCGGTGTATTCCACCTTGTCTTCGTCCTCTTCGGCTCCTTGAGCCATAAGCGTCTTCTCCGTGTCTTCCGAGACGTCAGAGATCTGTTCATCATCCTCGGAATCTAAACGACACTCGTGCATGGACTGAGCCATGACCACATCAGGTTCCACCGTAATTTGGACAGTGGGGATTGCTTCCTTTGGAACCACTGAGTCAGGGGAGGCCTTAGGGAACAACAGGGACCTCAGTTCTTCGGTGGCCAGGTACGGTCCAGTAGCATTTCTCTGAAAACCACGCACCCACTTGCGCAGTTTTTCACGAGCAATGTCTCTAACCTCCGCTGAGGGAGGGTTATGGAAGGCCTCAACTAGGTAGGCCTGGCAGACCGTACATTCCAGTGGATTCCAGAACTTCCAATCCCCTTTCTTGTCTGAGCAAGGGGCGTGAGTCCTGCACGCCGTATGTCCGTAAAACTGCGAGCGTTTCACAGCACAGTATGCGAAATCGCACTTCATCTGCTCCTCCTGTGGAAGAAAG
Organism: Palaemon carinicauda; assembly: GCF_036898095.1. Taxonomy (NCBI): domain Eukaryota; kingdom Metazoa; phylum Arthropoda; class Malacostraca; order Decapoda; family Palaemonidae; genus Palaemon; species Palaemon carinicauda. The sequence goes on from NC_090737.1 coordinate 15,710,246, forward strand.
AGAAAATGAGTATGGGGGAGTCATAGGAATGGCTCTTAAATTAAGTTAATATTAATCATTAATTTTAACTTAAAGAAGGTGTGATGCATAGAGAATGAAACAGTAAAGGAGAACACGCTCCATGCATCTCGCCCGGCTGGTTACCATAGGCTTGGTCCTGGGATAATCCAAATGACCGAGATCATTGGATATAGTTTCCTAGGATTCCCATTATATTGGAACTCCATGGAAAGCCAAGGACAAGGTTGGGATCGAATTCATTCGGTTCCCAGATAAGAGCCAGAAGGTCTCATTAAGGGAAACTGCTTCTGGCAACCAGCCGCGCTAAGATGCACATAGCATGCTGGAAATAGAAGAATGCAAAGAGACAGCATGATCACTAATAGAGCAGTACTAGGTACTGATCTTAGAAGCAAAGCAGCTTATCTATTTGCAAGGTAGGGCTATCTTAGTCTTATGATAGCTACAGAGAGGGGGTGCAAGTATTCTTGACGCCTCCGGGGCATCCGGCAAGCCGCCGGCACGCCGGAGCTCGCTCCAGCATAGATTCTGGCACTAGAACAGACAATTTTCAAAGTCAGTCAGATACCAGGATGGCGGCCGCCGGCACAACGGCGGCACGCCGGCAGGGAGCGGCGGCTCCGGCAGCCGGAGGATGCCGGATTGGTGACTGGGGTAAGGATGGTACAGGTAGAATCGGGTTGCCGGCAGTATATGCCGGCACTCCGGAGATCGACCGGCAAGCGGACGATTAGATAGGAGTAGGAGAGCTGCCGGTAGTAGCCGGCGGCAGCCGGCAGTCCCTCGGTACACGGGGGGCTGGCGGCAAGGGTAGGGAAGTCACCAAGAGGGAGGCAGGTATTGCCGGCAGAAGAGGCGGCAAGAGACCGGCACCCGGATAGATAGAGAGACAGGGGGAGGGGGGGAAGGATGCAGGAAGTACCTTCAGGGTTCCAGACATCCCTCCCCCTCCCTGAGGGGGTGTACCCATGATAGAGACAGGCTCTATCATCCATAAGCAGGGGTCACTAGGGACCGGGAGCAGGTAGCCCAAGGGAGGACTAGGGAACACCCAAGAGGGGGGGGGGGAGACTCCCCTATGCAGAGCTACACTAGTAACTAACCTTATAGGACACTATGAAGGTATATGTACCAGAGCGGACAGCACAGGGAAGCTCGGGTAGCCCTACTCATCCACCCTAAGGAGGATTTGTAGGACAGGGGACAGATGAGTATAAACTAACCTAAGCATAGGCTAGGCTATACAAGAGATAGGTGGGGAGGGAGAAGAGAGGGGTCTTCCCAGGAAGGGTTTCTGTACCAGAGCGGCCACAAAGGGAAGGGAGGACACTCCCTAACCTAAGAATAGGCTGATCGGCTAAAACGGTGCAAGAGTACAGTTTCAGCATGGAACAGAGAAACCTTCCTAACCCGGCCTAGATCAGGGCTAAAAGTCCTGAACTAGGCAAGGAAGAAGACGTATCGCTATCGCAGGAAAGTCGTAGACTATCCTAGCCATAGAGGTAGGCTAGCCTAACCTCACTCTCAGACGCAATCCTAAAGGGGGTTCATTCCTTTAGGGAGGACTGAGAGGCGATATAATACTCTATTAGACAATAAATCCCTTTACTCAGAAAAGGGATCAAGGCTAATTAGAGGGAGTGCCAAGGCAGGGGATGAAGGAAGCATATAGGGGTCCTAAGGTTAGGTTAGGCTAGTAAGAATCACTGACTAGCCTATCCCCTATATGGTCCCTGAAGGCGAAAACATTTGCATCACTAGTCAAAAGTATTGTAAAATAATAATGCCACTATCTTCATAACTTAGTCTAGGATCACTGATAAATCATGCATGAACACTTGTATATAGGCTCCTGGCCTGGGGGCTATAGTAGCCGACTGGTATGAGGTCAATCGATGACCGATAAAAAGCGTCTAAACACGATATAAAAGTTCCTAGCTATGAAGACTAAATAAACTAATGTATTCGATTAGTATATAAGGCCGGAAGCGTTGTTGTGGCTAACTAAATAGGACATGCAAAACAACAACGACGCCATAAAATGGCGGGTCCGGTAGAGGCACAGCTCTGCCACAAAACATCAATTATTTCGCGAAATAATATTTACTTTACGGCCAGAGCTTAATTAAACAATACTGGAACCTTGTACTCAACTTTCCAGAAGAAGGCGAGGCTGAAGGTAACGACATAGCGAAGATGCAAAGCGATAAAGTTCACACAAGGGAAAATCCGTCTCAGTAGGGCAGCTACTAAACAAAGGATAAAGACGCGCGTGACGTCATTAGAGCAATGGCGTCCGTTTGTTTACGTCTCGAGTATCAGTAGTAGCCACGAGTGAGATTAGCTGTGGAACGGCTCCCAGCTATTCTCAGCCCTTACACACCGAAGCGTTAACTCTGTTCGGGGTGGAGATAGCTATGTGGCACGACCAGACATGCGTGTCCCCTGTTGTATTACGATGTCTTAAAGGGAAACCTTTGAGATACTCGCTCCAGAAGTTAGAATTCTGTGATAACCTGTGGTTAAATTCTCTGGGAATATCTTAGTAGTCTTATACCCAAGGAAGCTACCAAACAGGAACCTTCCATCAGGACGCCATGGCTTGAGCCCAAAAATATATATATATATATATATATATATATATATATATATATATATATATATATATATATATATATATATATATATATATATATATATATATATATATATATATATATATATAATATATATATATATTTGCAAAATTATTGATGTTATCAAAGCTCAGGCAATCAACGCTTACCTCTCAACATCGGCAAAACGTTTGGTTCTTTCCAACCCATCTAAATAGATAGAAAAAAAAAACTTCGAAGTTGTTCCTTTATCTCCGAAGAGCTCAGAAACGTTTGAAGTTGCTCTAGCATCTCAAAAAAAAAAAAAAAAAAAAAAAAATCAAAATTGTCCCATTATCTCTGAAGGGGTCAAAAACGTTTGAAGTTACTTCAGAAACTAAATAGCAAAAAATCTTCATTGTTCCTTTTGTCTCTGAAGAGCTTAAAAAAGTTTGAAGATGTTCCAGCACTTCTAAATAGCTCAACAAACTTCGAAGTGGTCCCGTTATCTCCAAAGAGTTCAAAAACGTCTGAAGTTGCTCCAGCCCCTCTAAATAGCTCAAAAACCCTCAAAGTTATTTCATTATCTCTAAAGAGCTCACAACGTTTGAAGTTGTTCCAGCATCTCTAAATACCTCAAAAAAACCTTCTTAGTTATTCCATAATCTCTGAAGAGCTCAAAAACCTTATAAGTTGTTACAAAACCTCTAAATAGCTCAAAAACATTCAAAGTTATTCCATTATCTCCGAAGAGCTCAAAAACGTTTGAAGGTGTTCCAGCACCTCTAGAAAGGTTTAAAACCTTCGAAGTTATTCCTTTATCTCAGAAGAGCTCGAAAGCGTCTGAAGTAGTTCCAGCACCTGTAAATAGCTTAAAACCCTAAAACTGTTGTCCCACTATCTCGGAATAACTCAAAACCGTTTGCAGTTATTTCAGCTCCCCCAAAAAGCTCAAAAACCATCGAAGTTATTCCATTATCTCTGAAGAGCTCAAAAACGTTTGAAGTTGTTTCAGCACCTCTAAATAGAAAAAAAAAAAAAAAAATCTGCAAAGTTGTCCCGTTATCTCTGAAGAGCTCAAAAACGTTTTAAGTTGTCCCAGCATCTCTAAATAGGTAAAAACCTTCGAAGCTGTTCCATTATCTCTGAAGGGATCGGAAACGTTTGAAGTTATTCAAGCATCTCTAAATAGCTTACAAACCTTCGAAGTTGTCCCATTATCTCTGAAGAGCTCAAAAACGTCTGAAGTGGTTTCAGCTCCTCAAGTAGCTCAAAAACCTTCGAAGTTGCCCCATTATCTCCGAAGAGCTCAAAAACCTTTGAAATTGTTCCAGCACCTCTACATAGCTCCAAATCCCTGAAGTTGTCCCATTATCTCTGAAAGGCTAAAACACGTTTGAAGTTGTTCCAGCACCTTCAAATGGTTTAAAAACTTTCGAAGTTATTCAAATATCTCCGATGAGCTCAAAAACGTTTGAAGTTGTTCCAGACTCTCTAAATAGCTCAAAAACCTTCGAAGTTGTTCGATTATCTCTGAAAAGCTCAATAATGTTTGAAGTTGTTCTAGCACTTCTAAATAGCTTGAACAGCTTCGAGTTTATTCCTTTATCTCTGAAGAGCTCAAAAACCTACGAAATTGTCTCATTATCTCTGAAAGCGTTTGATGTTGTTCCGGCACCTCTAAATAGCTAACAAAAACATCAAAGTTGTCCCATTACCTATTAAGAGCTCAAAAACCTTTGAAGTTGCTGCAGCACCTCTAAAAGTAAAAACCTTCCAAGTTGTCCCATTATCTCCGAAGAGATCAAGAACGTTTAAAGTATATATATATATATATATATATATATATATATATATATATATATATATATATATATATATATATATATATATATATATATATATATATACTTCGAAGTTGTTCCATTATCTCTGAAGAGCTCAAGAACGTTTGGAGTCGCTCTAGCACCTCTATATAGCTTAAAATCCTTCCATATTGTTCCATTTTCTCAGATCAAATAAAAAACGTTTAAAGTTGACCCTGTAGCCCAGAAGGCTTCGAAAACGTTGAGTTTTCCAAGTGCATCTGAAGAGCTTAAAAATATTCAAAGTTGCCTTAGTACTTTTGTGGAGTTAAAAAAAATAAACAGTTGAAATTGTCCCAGTGGCTTCAAACATAATAGTCAAAGAATGACTATTTTTGACTTTTAGTTAAAATGGCATTCTGTATTCAATTAGAAACTAAAGAAGTCAGACCTCTTTACCCGTCTCAAAGCTATTGCATAGAGTTTCCCCAACCAAGAAAGAGTCCCTTGTGGCTATCGTTCTAGTAGCTGTAAGTGGTTGTTGTTTCTATTCACACAAAAATATAAATGACTGTTTAATGCTAAGAACATACTACCTGAGGCTAAAGAAGGCATTATGTAAACAATTTCCGATGGCAGCTTCCTATCCACGTTAATAAAGCCTTAGTACTATTATATGTAGGAAAAAATAGATGATATTTGAGAAGGGAGATGGGTAAGTAATATGGTGTAGGGGGAAAAATAAGAAACCGAAAAGGAAGCGTGAAAGTATGAAGTATAAGAAAAGGAGATGAATTTAAGAGTTGGGGGTGTGGTTAAAGAAAATGCAATGAACAAAGAAAGGAATATGAGAAGAAATGGGAGGAAAAATTTGAAGATTAAGGGAGAGTTGCAGAAGCAAGGAGAAAGTGAGCCTAATGGCCAGGAAGAATGCTCCTTCAAAACTTAATAATGACTTTATATATGAAGACATATCTTGATAAGTATAATAAATGATTGAAGCTGATGCCCTTGGCACGACAACCTTCTATTATTGCCGGAGTGAGCACTGACGATGCTGAAGTAAATAACAAAGCCGGTTATTATTGTCAATTGTTGATTTAGGTGGCATCTCAAGACAGCGATTATGCTGTCAATGGCTATAGCACTCACATTCTTCAAAATATATCAATCTTCCGAGGTGACAGAGCTTAAAAAAATTGTTTTTATGTATCGAAAGGATTAATTATACAAATCCATTCGACATAATAAACTGATGGAGAATCAAGGTAATCACATCCCACATGTCCTCTTTAAGTGGAAGAAATCATGATTTTATTGGAACGTTTAACAAGTACCAATGGATGATTTAATCCCCAGGCATCGTCCGAATTAATGGATTCCAATCAGATATATCTCTGTTAAATCAGAATTACAATTACACCTGTCAGTTGTAACTGTCTGATGTAATGTACGCAAGTACAATTATTCGTATCATTCAGATAAATTATTTTCCTTTTGCTGTTGTTTAAAATATGGTAGAGAAAGAGTGGATTCAGATAAATTACCTTCCTTTCGCTGTTGTTAAAACTATGGTAGATGAAGAGAGTGGTTATAGGTTGTGGTAGCCTGCCTGCCCATTTGTTGTACTGGTATTCGAGACTCGCTCAAGCTCGAAAGTTCCAAATAGTGTCTACAACCTCACGATCCTTGAAAGTTAAGGATGGGGGGTTTTGGGAAGCCTATTGGTCTACCTGTTGAGTCATCAGCAGCCATTGCCTGGCCCTCCCTGTTCCTAACGTGAGTTGAGAGGAGGGTTGGGTACTGATACGTATGATCAGTCTCTAGGGCACTGTCTCTGTCCCTTGGTTATGCGACCTTTAGACCTTTAATAATGAAAGAGATATTGTCACCATGGATGATGCAGTCATCTGTAACACTCTGATGAGGTGTTTGAATCAGTAACATAACGATCAAAAGCTTCTGTTAACTGATATGAAGCTATCTATTACTATTACGAATATTAATGTCAATTAAACCTGTCACAGCAATTTCAGTCTTTCAAAATCTATTGCAATTGATGAGCTATGGGCAGTCGCCGGTTCCTATCAAAGTGATTGCTGTTAATTGATGCTTTCAACTCGGCTACTGTCATTTGATGAGGTTTTAGTTCGAATAATCAACTAATTCTAAATAGGAATCATACATATTCTCTCTCTCTCTCTCTCTCTCTCTCTCTCTCTCTCTCTCTCTATCAAAATGTTAACAATACCAAAGGTATCTTCATGGCCGCTTATTTCTATAATTTGTACTTGGAACTTTCTGTACTTGAGTGACCCATATATATATATATATATATATACATGTGTGTGTGTGTGCACGTGTGTGTGTGTGCATGTATATCCATTCACTATATAGTTAGACAGGGAGACCACATCTCTCTTAAGTTATTCACAGCGTGCCTGGATATTTTTAAAAATTTAGATTAGGAAAACGTAGGAATTAATATTAAATGGGAATAACTTAACAACTTGGGATTTTCAAATAACATAATTGTGTTAGTGAATCATCGGAGAAATTGCAAAAGGTGATATAAGGTTTGAATACAAAAAGCTGAAATATAGGACCAAAAATTAATATGAAAAAAAAAACTAGGATAATGTTCAATGAAAGGCAGAGACAACAAATAAAAGTTAGGACAGACAGTGAGTGTTTCCTGCCACAATTTTAATCGTAGAGTAATGATACTTGCAGGGAGTAACTTATGTAAAAGCTGAAAATTATCAATTTTGGAAGGTCAAAGTTAAAGGTCAAGCAAAATGTTCATTTCACGTAATCAGCCGTAAGTTTGGGCATCGTTGTCACAGAGACTTCAAGCTTGCTTCATATTTGAGTGTATGAAAATCCACGCAAATTAATTCATGTAAAGATCGAAGGTCAAGATAGTCAAAGGTCAAGGTCAGACAAATGCTCGAATTCCGGTCATCAAACATATGGCCACAATTTTAATAGTAAAGAAATGAAACTTGCAGGGAATTTACACCGTTACGTAAGAAAGTGTTAAGGTTGAAGGTCAAGGTCGAGTTAAAGTCAAAGTCCGGTCAACCATACTGCCACAATTTTAATAGTAGAGTAATGAAACTTGCAGGGATTTTAAACTGTTATGTAAAGCACTTGAAATTATTAATTGATTCTGGGAAAGGCACGCTGGTTTCGAGAAATACGCTGCTGTGGCGGAGTTCTGCACTCTCAGAGTGCTTTTCTAGTATAAAAATATGTATAGAATCAATCAATCAACAATAGGAATATTTTCCATAACCTTTATTCTTTCCGAACTAAAATTTGCAAGTTCTTCTTCCAAAATTAATAAATAATAAATGAAAGCGCTCATATGTCTACAATAAATCTGGAAATAATGAGACACTTCAGTCGATATCTTTATTCACTAAAATTGTTTTATGTAGATTTCCCTGAAAAAAATCAAAAGATTTCCCATTCAAGAAAATGAGTTGTGTTGCCACGAACTGAAAAGTAAAAATAATGGTGGCTTTAGAAAAGCCATTTGATTGTAATCAACTAACATATTAAATATTAAAATTCAGATTTAAAAAATAAAAAGGAGAAAGACGAATTTATAAAAAAGCCTTCTTCAAAACGATTTCTTTTTTACGTAGGATATAATTACGTTTAGGTAGACACAAACTTATTTATTTCTGGGAAATTTCTTCTCTTGCATTTACAATTCAGGAACTCTAATGGAGAGAGAGAGAGAGAGAGAGAGAGAGAGAGAGAGAGAGAGAGAGAGAGTTAAATCTAACATTTACAACGAAAACAAACTACAGTTTTCATTATTATACGGAAAATAAAATATTTTAATTTTATAAATATGCTTAGTTTACATTATAAAAAAAATCCTGAAACAAAATTCTCGTATTTCTTTTACAAAAAAAAAATCATAGAGAGTCTGTAAAATGTGTACCAAACCATTAAAATAAATTCTATAATATATTTGCAAATTACAAACTTGAGTCTAGAATATTGCGAAGAAAATAATGCCAGTGTTTCATTTTAACTTTTATATTTTTGCATGAAGCAGAACTGACCATTCTTTTGTTAAAAAGATAGCTGGCACATATTTATTATGTGCCTTTGTTCTTTGGAAAGATACTCCATTTCTCACACTTTCCTGAATTACTGCTTGCTATTATTCAGTGATTTCGTATAAAAAAAAAGCTTCAACAAACGTGCTTTAAGCAATGGAACTTGCACATTTCTCCTGTTTCACCAAGATAATGACAGACATAATAAATAAATAAATAAAATATAGAGCTATTACACACACACACACACACACATATATATATATATATATATATATAAAGGGTGTGTGTGTGTGTGTGTGTGCTGCGTTATTATGGAGTTCCTCTTAAATAAGTAAATTTGATAAAGTCTGCTCATGAGCATAGCAAGTGCAAGGTTAATGTTCGTGGAGTCCTATCACATGAATTTCCAGAGAACAGCGGAGTACTCTAAGGGAATGTTTTTTCACCTATGTTGTTTACCCTCCTCAAGGATTTTGTAATGAATAGATCAGTTGAGGATGGTGAAGGATTGGACTGGATTGGTAACAGGAAATTAGCAGACCTTGCTTACCAGAATGCATGAAATATCAAATGAGGCTGGGCTCAAGATAAATATTAGGAAAACAGTGATGATGAGAATGGTAAATGCATTGGAAGATGAAATATCATATGAAGGAGAAAAGATTAATGAGGTGGAATCATTTAAATACTTAGGGACTATGATTTCTATTTCAGTATATTTAGAATTGGAGTTTAATGAAAGATTCAAAAAAGCAAATCAAACAATGACTAGGATCAGTAAAATTTGGAAATCAAATCACCCGAAATTACATACAAAGGTCAGGCTATATATCACTTTAGTTAGTAAGATCGATGTTACTGTATGTACATGAGTCGGGGTAAGACAATGAAACAATATCCAACAGATTTTGTAGATTTGAGAACCAAGCCCTCAGAAGAATATTGGGAGTTGAATGGCAGGGCAGGATTAGAAACGAAACTAAAGAGAGATTACTCGTGTGCCGTATGTGGATGAGGTCATATGTGGGTGGAGATGGTTTGGACATGCTCTTCGCACTCTCCAAAAGAGATTAGTTCACCAAACGTTCAACTGGGCTCCACAAGTCACTAGAAGAGTTGGAAGGCCCAGGCCTACTTGGATGAAGACTTTGAAGCGTGAAGTATATGATGAGTGGAGGCCTTAACTTGAAATCTCAATATAGAGACGACTGGCAAAATCTAACCCGAGGTCCTATGCGTCAATAGGCGTAGGATATTATGATATGTGTGTGCAGTATGTATGTATGTTTGTATATATCTACACATACATTGTATGCATATATATATATATATATATGCCAGTGTGTATGTATGTGTATACAGTATATTTATATATATATATATATATATATACACACAGTATATAGATGTGTATATGTATGTCTGTACAAATATACTGTATACACATACATACATACAAGTGTATATATATATATATATATATACACACACACATTAGTGTTCGTGTTATTTCTATAAATAGATAGCTGTATAGACAGAGAAATCTTGTCATAGGTCATATGAATGATGTTTATCTTGATGGGGTTTTGGTAATGACAATGATGGCAACGCCTCGCTAGAGGCATCCGGGATACACGGATTTATCACCCAATTCAGATTTGATATTCAGCGAAATCGTTGAACTCAGAGTAGATAATTAAGCTATCGTCAGTGTATTACAATGTCTCTCAAATTGTTTATATATATATATATATATATATATACATACATACATACATACACACACACACACATATATATATATATATATATATGTGTGTGTGTGTGTGTGTGTGTGTGTAAAATAACCGCAAATGTCTGTATCATTTATTTTATCATAATTCTTCATCTTTAGTCATATAAAAACTGACTTATTAACTTCCAACACTTGAAAAAAAGGTTTTAACTAATGTATAACAACAAGAAAGGCCTGAAATCTTGAAACATTAAATTTATAACTAACAAAAAATAGTACTTTAAACTAAAAATCTGCATTTCTTACAAAATACAATTGAAGAAAAAGTGACATTTAAACAATTGTAAGAAACTAAATAGACAATTGATGTACATGTCCTCATTCCTCATCATAACAAGCTAATAATTAACAAAGAAAAATGTATAATAGCTAATGAATCATCATCATCTCCTCCTACGCCTATTGACGCATAGGGCCTTGGTTAGATATCGCCAGTCGTCTCTATCTTGAGCTTTTTAATTCAATACTTCTCCATTCATCATCTCCTACTTCTGGCTTCATAGTCCTCAGCCATGTAGGCCTGGGTCTTCCAACTCTTCTTGTGCCTTGTGGAGACCAGCCAAACGTTTGGTGAACTAATCTTTCTTGGGTAGTACGAAGAGCATGCCTAAACCACCTATATATATATATATATATATATGTGTGTGTGTGTGTGTGGTGTGTGTGTGTATATATATATATATATATATGCATAAATAACTTATATATATACATATATATGTATGTATATATATAGAGATAGATAGAGAAGATATATATTTATATATATGTATATATATGTATATATACATATATATATATATATATATATGTATATATATATATATATATATGTATATATATATATATATATATATATCTTTCCGGTCACGCCAAATGGTATTGCCAGACGTATAACTCCCCATCACTTACGAAGGGCCACGTACACTCGTAAATATATATAATCAAATACAGCATGTATATATATATATATATATATATAGATATATATTTATATATATATATATATATGTGGTGTGTGTGTGTGTGTGTGTGTGTGTTTGTAGCTATGCAACGTTAGTACCCATCATGAATATGGAAGCACACTCCCTCCACTCCCACACTTGTGCATCCACATGCACATATGTTCCAGAGTCGATTTTGCGACGGGCCCAATTGTTAATCACGTGATATCCGGGGCTAAGACCAACGGCAATTGCAGCAACGCACCTCGCATCTGTGGCCTTCATTTTGCAGCTCCTCTCCCCTCCGTTGACACAACGTATAATTCCTTAATGGCGTTTGGGGGATTTGCGAAAACCGGTTCGCATTTTTCAGAAAAAGGAAAAGGAAAGAAATAAAAAAAAAAATTATCAGTGAAACGAGAGAGGGGAAGAGGGTTTTGCCTGGTACGACAAGAGATTCTATCAACGATATGGTTGTCATGAAATTGGATTCCGGCCTGAAATTATTGGGCTACCTGTCGGTGTTGGTGTGTAAGGCCTTATGAATGAATTCATTTTCTATCTATCTATTTATTAAACTATCTATACATATATACATACATGCATATATATATATATATACACATATATATATTTATATATATACATACACACATATACACACCCACCCACACACACACACACACACATATATATATATATATATATATACACACACATATAGTGTATTTTTGGTCAGAATTTTTTTTTTTTTTTTTTTTGCTTTGCCTAAGCATCTTGTAATAAATTGAAAGTCTACTTACATTCATAAGAATACGAATTAACCTCCTCGTTTTAGATAAAATGAACAAATAATGAATATAGCATATACGAATGGATCTGTTTGCTTAGTTTACTGAACCAGGGTTCCCTTTTTCGAATTAGAAAAATTTCGAAAATATAAAAATACATGAATTTGCTGGTTGTGCATTTATATTCTTTACATTCCTTTCATAATCTCGAT
>NC_090737.1:15722989-15730489 GCF_036898095.1 Palaemon carinicauda
AGCATATAAAGACTAAAAATACCCGGTGGTCGTACCTTCATAAATTACAATTTGGTATTCAAGGGAAGTAATAAGCAATGTTATGATACAAATGATGACTAAACTACTTTTGAAAAACTTGTATCTATATCTATATATATATATATATATATATATAGAGAGAGAGAGAGAGAGGAGAGAGAGAGAGAGAGAGGAGATAAATGCAAGGATATTAAAAATAGGAGGAGAAATATTAAAGAAAAAAAAGAGAAGGCTGAAAGATGAATGGATAAGAAAAAATCCTGAGGGAATAAAATGAAGTCAGAATGAATGGACAGAGAGAGAGAGAGAGAGAGAGAGAGAGAGAGAGAGAGAGAGATATGCGTGCAAGGATATTAAAAGTTGGTGGAGAAATATTAAAAAAAAAAGAAGGCTGAAAGATGAATGGATAAGAAAAATCCTGAGGGAATAGAATGAAGTCAGAATAAGTCAGAATAAATGGAGAGAGAGAGAGAGAGAGAGAGAGAGAGAGAGAGAGAGAGATGCGTGCAAGGATATCAAAAGTAGGAGAAATATTAAAAAAGAGAAGGCTGAAAGATGAATAGATAAGAAAAAATCCTGAAGGAATAAAATGAAGTCAGAATAAATGGAGAGAGAGAGGAGAGAGAGAGAGAGAGAGAGAGAGAGAGAGAGAGATAGAGAGATGCGTGCAAGGATATTGAAAGTTGGTGGAGAAATATTAAAAAAAAAGAAGGCTGAAAGATGAATGGATAAGAAAAAATCCTGAGGGAATAAAATGAAGTCAGAATAAATGGGGGAGAGAGAGAGAGAGAGAGAGAGAGAGAGAGAGAGAGAGAGAGAGAGCGTTTGAAAATAGCCATCGACGAAGGGAAAGTTCTCCCACCTTATTCATTTTGCGGTAACGAAATAATGTAAATTTATACATTGGAGTTAAGAGTTATATCCATAAATTTCAACCCCGGTGCCTTTTGTGGATGAGAAGATTGTAACCACCCTCCATCTGACTAATTCAATGAGAGAATGTACTCTAATTCTCTCAGTGGAAAACCGAGTCCTAATTCCCTCTCATTCATGTTACACCATTCGACTAATTCAGTGAGAAACAGTATCTTAATTCACTCTGACTCATGTCCCCTATTCGGCTAATCCAACGAGAAACTGCATCCAGGTTCATTTAGATTCGTAGTATATTGTGTATGTATGTATTTAGAAACCTGTTAAGCGATTCATCTGTTTGTAATTCCCACTGCCTTTCTCAATCATTTTAGGTAAAACCAGCAGGAATACTAATACCAATAATAATAATAATAACAAGTAGAATAATGATTTCACATTAAGAATTACGTGTTTCATCTTTAATGAAGCTTTAAGTTTCCTATTTTATAATACATCAGCTTATTTTTGTATGTTGTGTTTTTCTTTGCTTAATTTGTCTCTAATTCTCTAATATCATCATTTAAAGACTTTGAAGACATCAATGGTATATCTATTGATTATGAAGCTAATTCAATCCCTTTTTTTACTTGCCACACTTTTAATGAATATTCTAAAAATCGCTGTGTAAACCCATTTGTTTCAAAAAAGCAGAATAAAAATTAAAACTGGGAATTTCAATATATCTCTGGCACACCTTCCTTGACGTACATTTTATTTTACCCTGAAATAATTACATTACTAACCCTGGCCATCTTTCAAGACTGAGCTCATATGAAAAGACATGTGCAAGAATGTGTCCTTATCTAAAACATTCATCCTTTTCGTAAATAAGGATAGAGTATATTACTATTTTATTTACTTTTGTTTTTGGGGGAAAAGGGCGAGAACGTTGTAGATTCTTCAAAATACCAGAAAAAAAAAAAAAAACTGACCAATATCTGGAAGATTCAAGAAAATCATTGGGAAATAAAAGGAAACCAAAACAGATGTATGTTTGTGTACGTGTATTAGATGACTGTTGTTAACTAAATGTTACTTCACCCATTAAACTAATATGAACTTTCTTGTTTCTAAAGCCATAAAGAAGAAAAATCCAATGTTTTTTTTATCGAACACAGTAAAGGGTAAAACGTAACCGTTATCATACTCAAAACTCCTAAACGACGCATCCACAATAGAAAGAGATTTAGTACTCATCTGCTGCAAGGGAAAAATTGCTATTCGGACTTAATAAATGCAAATGAAAAAAGTCCTACCAAAGTAAGCGAGCCAAAGCACGCATCAGTTATCCCAATCACCACAGAATATAGAAGTATCGCAAATTGTGAAACTTAGATGCGAAATGATAAAATTCAGCTCTCTTCATCTGCATATAACTGAACCGTGACTTGGATGAATTCCCTTTGATGCAAAGCTCAAAGGGATTAGAAATTCGTCCCCCCAGGAAGGACGGTTAATTCCTGATATCCAAAAACAAGCAATATTTATTATGATTCAAGAAGGGAGCGACAAAACTGATCTTGGGTTTATATTGTTAAATTTGTTCAACAATTCCATGAATTTCATCATGGAAGATTAAAGTACAACAGAATTTTATGATAATGACAAAATAAATGATTGCAAAAGCAGTATCAAACATTTCTCAGCAAATTCTTGAAGATCTTGGAACTGTAGTCATTTTAAAACTTCAAGTCACTCTGTCTCAAGTTGAGTAATGTTATTGAAGGTCCTCCCCCCCCCCCTTCCCGGGGGGGGGGAGGGGCCTGTTTGAATTGCAACTGAAGAGAAAAAGAGATGATCAGGTATACCAGCGGGGAAATGAGACTATCAAAGAGTCGCTGGGAAACAAGAAGAAAGATGTTATCTAAACAGAAGTAAATACAAAGATAAATGTGAACGTATATACAGTAATCTTAGTATTACAGACGCAAAAGAAAGATGTATACAAATGATAACAATAATAATAACAGTGGAAGACATTAGTTATTTGTGAATAATTGTTGTGGTTGCAAAAGATGTAAAAAAGGTAATTACAAGGCTGAAGAATGAAAAGATGTTACAAGTCAAGGGGTTCAAGCGTTTGTTGGGGGGTAAAAAGCAAACCGATCAGTTTATTATATGATCGTTATGTGAAAGGAATCACGGAAAATAGACTGAAAAAAGGAGCACACATTCGGGAATTGTTGGAAATTAAGCAAGAGAGAACGTGCTGTATAGATGGAGTGGTACATGAAATTGCAATTGAAAGTAAATGCCAGACTTTTCTTTAAGTGGTGTAGGCAATTGGTAAATACAATGCCCATTAAAGGGACGTTCGGTAGAAAGCTAAAGCGACTTTTGTTTCGGTGCGTGAAGTGGTTAATGTTCTGGAAGTAATTTTCACAGAGAGCTTGTCCTTGAGTCATCAATCTAAGATGGAATGTCCAAGAGAGTATTTTCATCTTTTCCCTAAGGAATCAACCTTTATACAGGAAAACGGCTTATTGTTACAATCAAACTAACATAAACACGTACACACACACACACACACACATATATATATATGCATATATATATATATATATATATATACATACACACACAACACACTTATATTATACATCACATAAGGGATGCAAAATGTATAAAAATAACAGCCTTATCTTAAAATAAAATCAGAGAACTCTCCTGAGGCTATCCTCCACCAAGAAAATACGTATATTTGAAAAACACAGTACATGACTAGACATAAAAAAACATAAATAATATACGGCATATATATATATATATATATATATACTATAAATATATGTATGTATATATATGTTATGTGTATATATATAAATAAATAAATAAATATATATATACATATATATACAGTATATATATACATATAAATAAAAAAATATATATCTATATATATATACATGCATATATATATACACACATGTATATATATTTATATATATATATATATAGTTGGGAAATCAAGCAATCATCTAGAGGAATTACACCTGCCTCTTGAGAATGGAAGATTATAGGAATCAGAGCAAAATGATACAGAGGCAAAATTACAAAGCCTGAAATATCTCTCTCGTTACATTTTACGACAGCTTGTTGGATCCGTCTCTGTAATCACACTCGCAATATTTCGATGCAAAATTTCCAAGATAATCAACCATTACCAAAAACAGCAAATTTACATAATTCCATTATTTCCTTTGACATCCCTATGATCGAGTTATTATTTTTACGAATGGAAACAAATGATGCAATAACAAAAATAAATGAAAATAACTATTTAACAAAAGACAATGTCATTCCATTCTCTTCTTTGTGCAACGAAAATTACGCCGGTTATTTTGACAAATGCCGCAAGAAATCCAATGAACTGCATGAATAAATGATTTTTCTGTCAAGAGAATACAAATACTCACGAGTCCAAATGGTTGAAACACAATAGAGCCACTTCTGGACTCGGGAACATAATCAAGCGACCATTGTGTATAAACAAGATGTTTTATAAACGTGAATTCATTTGGAATACTTCATAATTAACTTGAGTGACTGGAACATTCACTGGAGAATAAAATATTTATGAGGACTTTGGGAGAGGAAAACGTAATTCCACAAGCACAGAGACGCACGGATACGTACCTCAAGCGCGCGTAAGAATAAAAAAACACTAATCACACATGCGCAAGTTGTTTTTTTTTTTTTTTTTTTTTTTTTGGGGGGGGGGGGGGGGGGGGTTTAAAGGAAAATGTTGTTCTGATGACGGAGACGAAAAACATTAGGTGGTGCGATACGTACTGTCATTAGCTTTAGTTTAAAGAAAATCCTGTGATCTCCTTCAGGTAATGCGCACTGAGCTGAATTCTTGGAAAAGAGAAGGGAGGGGAGTTACAGTCTGTTCAGGGTTTGTTAGATCTGCAGAATGTTTCATTCTCTTTGCGATAATAAAAACATCAGTAGTATGGACCAGTGGGAATGATAATAAGTGAAAACAGCTGGGACTGTAATGTGAAGGTACTTGCGCAGTAATAAATAAAAGAGGCATTAGAATTCAAGAATAAATGAAAATTTGCGTTCCCCGTCCCCTTTCCTGTTTGAAATTAGGGCTGTATCAAACGCAGTATTAGCTGGAATTAGTCATGGAATTGGTTTAACAGTGTAAAATGGGAGGAAAAAATCTTAGCGTTCCCTCAAAATCACAAATGGATAATATACAGGAAATTAACGATGCACTAAAATCTAACCGAGGACCTTTGCATCAATAGGCGTAGTAGGAAATGATGATGATGATGAATATGTCAATAATGTGAGACATCATGGTCTTGCCTATCGAAATGTCCCATGTCTGTCAACCTATTAGTCGGGAGTTCAAGTCATCTCTGATCCTTGCTTAGAGACGGGGGTGTGACGGTCGAGAGAGGTTGTGAACTCAAAGGCAGGATGCAATCGACTGAGTTGTATATTAAGGAACACACTCCTTTATATACAAAACCTCAAGACAACAGGACATGACATGTTCGAGAGACAGACAATGTTACAGAGCAAAACGGAGACATGATCATTCAGGTTCTTTTTAGTGCGAGGGAAGAGCGCAGATACAAGCATAATATATACAAAATAATTATGTACAATTGTGTGACACACGGTTGGTACAGGGGCTTTGCCTTTAAGACATTGTCGTGTCCCCTTGCCTCTGCCGCTCGCGAGTAACCTTTAATCCTTCAATGGAAACAAACCGTGTACTCAACCTTCCTTTACGTTTTTTTTCCCGCCCTGATACATGTATTCCTTAGTCTACCATTGAAAAGGTTCAAGTCCTCAGACCTCATTTATAGCATGATATCCTAACGGATTCCAGTACTCTTACTAGACCTCCTTTAATCCTTCTTTTTCCAGGATGTTTGTTCTCCTTACGAAAAATCCTTTTTTTCAGAACTCCGATTATGTTCGACCACATAACCTTGAATAATTTACAGACCAAATGCTCCCTAAGTTAGAGAATATTTGTTAATTTTCCTACTCTAAAACTCCCACTGTTTCGACTCGTAATAAAAAAAAATCATATTAATATATAGTTCCAAATATCAATATTACCCAACTTGACATTTCTAGTACTGAAACATTCAGGAAGCACTTTACAAAAAGGAGAGAGAGAGAGAGAGAGAGATAGAGAGAGAGAGAGAGAGAGAGAGAGAGATTATTTAATAGGATAATCAAGTTTGGCCTCCTAATGTATAATTAGCAGACTTCCCAAATATCAATCTTACCATAACTAACAGAAGCACGAAAACAAACTGTTCTCAGTAGTGGTTAAAAACTCATGATTGGGAGATATCTTAAAGACACATTTCATGCATTTAACATCTGTATCAGATTTTAATTAAAGTCTACTGGCCTGCTTACTGTCAAATTCTCCGTAATGGATACCACTGAAAACCGGGGTAGCAGAAATACAATTCATTAATATCGAGTTATTAAAACGAGATGCAGCCAGGTAGCAACATAATAACGGCTTCCTCATATCCCCGGATATTGCATTACAAATGGGAAGAGGTCCGTCAGCGGTAACGTGATTCCTTTAGAAATGTTATATAAGAGCCAACTCTCGGCTAAATTATCAGTCTTTCCAGTCTCAGGAACTTCGATATGTCCAAGCATTTATCCGAATACAGGGTGTGTCAACTTCAAAGATTTTCTCTGACGTTTACAGTAAATGTCAGCAGCATGGTGCCAACTTCCTGATACATCATAATGGATATCAATCTTTCTAGAAGATGAAGTTTAATTCTCTATTTTTTTTTGTCGAATATTAGTATATACCACGTAATACTTACATACACACACACACACACACACACACATATATATATATATATATATATAGAATTATATATAAAAACTCTATACTCCCTTTTCCTAGAAATCAGCGTATACACACACACACACGTATATTTATATATATAAATATATATATATACATATATATATATATATATATATCCTAATCTGAATATTAATCTCTGGCCCCGTCATACCATTAATTCTTTGTACACGTCCCCATATGAGTTTTCATAATTCTGACCACCCTTTGCATTCAGATCTTCCCAGACTGTACCACTCTGTACGTAGTCTTGCATTCCACCATAAAGCACAATACTACACAGTTTTCTACAATTTTATTCCAGCTGTGGCCAGATTGTGGAATTATCTTCCTATTCTGGTGGTTGAATCGGTGGAACTTCAGATATTGTTGCAAATGGTTTTCAGTTGAACAGGCTGAAAAAAAAGACTCGTTGTTTTAATGTTGGTACCGTTCTATTTTTCTTTTTCTTTTTTTATTATTTGTTATGCATAGTTTATTCGTTACTTCTCTATTTCCTTTAAGCATTGGCCTTCTTCTCCTGTTGGATCCCTTGTTCTTGTAGCATTTTGCTTTTCCATTCATTATTGTAATAATAATAATAATAATAATAATAATAATAATAATAATACTTAAACTTCAGTATTTTCCATGAAACAGCAAATAAAGCAAAAATATAGCAATAAATATAACTGTTTGCAAACTTCCCA
>NC_090737.1:15732989-15735489 GCF_036898095.1 Palaemon carinicauda
GGCCGTTAACATGTGAACGCGGCGAGAAAATGACAGACGATTTCAATATACGTTTGTACTACATTTCCATAGATTGTCAGAGGGCCGTTCATAAAGGGACCTGCCTAACAGGATTTCCACACGGCTATTTTTAGTCTTATAACCTGATTACCAAAGGGTGGAACTCGCGTGCCTGCGCATACACCCCTCCCTCCACCAGGGGTCCAATATCACTCTCGCCCTCCCCTATCCCCCCCTAATTCCAAACTTTCCTGCTAACGTGATTAGAGTTAGAATACAGATTACAGAGGGGCGTACCTCCATGATAGGTATGGCGTGAAGCTGTTATTTGCCAATTCTCACTCAGCCCTTCTCATCCCCTTTATATCTCTTCCCAATTTCATATTCTGTTTATCGTACCGCCCTTTCCTTCCTATTTCTGTTTCCCTTGCTACTTCCTGCCTTCTGTTGTTTTTGATTAATGTTATGAGAGTATTTCCCTGAGCCCAACCTCAATACACATACATGTATAAGCCTATCTGCCCTCCCTTCCATCCATACTCAATAAATTCTAATCACTTCCAAATAGGGTTAATTCTCTCATTTTTTTTTTATTTCATCTACAAACTTGGAAGCTCATTTGACAGCATTAAAGTTCACCTAACTTCAGTCCGAGTTTCGTGAAGAGGAGTGGGCTAATGACCTTACTCAAGGCCAGAAGTTATATCATCCATTCGGCATCTCTCTCTCTCTCTCTCTCTCTCTCTCTCTCTCTCTCTCTCTCTCTCTCTCTCTCTCAGATAATGATACACACGATGAACATAATGGAAATTTATCTCTCTATTTACGAGCTTTTCGTTTTCTCCCAGGATGTTATTAACTTGATTATCATGCTTGCGTCACTTTTATTTGTACTGATACCGGTATTCACACTTCACTATAAACCTCATTCTTCCACATTTCTTTTATTCGTTTTCATTAGAAAGCGCTAAAATATCTTAAACTACAATATATATATATATATATATATATATATATATATATATATATATATATATATATATCTATATCTATATCTATATATATAATATATATATATATATATATATATATAATATATATATATATATATATATATATATATATATATATATATATATATATATATATATATATATATATATATATATATATTGAACATTAAATATTCTTGTTGCGAATAATTTTGATTTGCGACATTCTACTACCAAGTGCAAATTTTATTTTGTATTTTCATGGATTAACTCAAACATAGAATGAGCAAATGAAAGATATACGTGACAAGTTAATAAACGGATCTATAAACAGTTAAGTTGTCTGAAATACAATAATCCTAAACCACTGATTATTTACGAAAAGTAAACAAAAAATATAATGTTATTTATTTACAGGTGATTTCAATGAGATAAATGCAGTAAATTAACTTTGTAAACAATGAAGAACACTTTTAAACAAGGAAGAGGCCAGTTAAGTTGATAAATAACAAAATCGCTTCTCAACTGATAAGATAGAATATATTGACAACGTCCCTTGGGGTAGGTTTCGCCTGGTTAGGTCACATAAGGTTAGTTTAGGCTAGAACTGGTTATGATGGGTAAAATCAATATTTATTTCACTCACGAACATTTAGACGTTTAGGTTGAATATTTGGAAAGAAGATGAAGCACATTTCTGATATTTTGAAGATGAAAATATAGTTTTAGAAATAAATATACTCAAAAACATGATCGCAAAGTAAGAAACTTCAGTGCCACTAAGGGAGGTGATATCAGTTCGAGGCATCTACCAAAACTGAATAGTTTTGTATGGTGTCATAAACTGACACTGACAGAGTATTAAATGCAGGAGCAAATGAGTAGGTTCATCATAAATGCCTAGTACATAAAAAATAATAATAATAATAACAAAAACAACAACAACAACAACAATAAAAATAATAACAACAACCACAATAATAATAATAAACTAAATTAGATATCAAGATTAATAAGACTGATATAATAAGAGTATAAAAATATTCTGATTCGAATCCAAACCAACATCTTTTGATCCATCATTTGTTTTGCTAAAGTTGCTTATACAAAGAAAGGATATATTACTATTTCAAAAAGGTTAGAGCATCAACCATGAAGTAATAATGGTTCCTATCTAATGAAGAATCTATTAACACTAAACTTTGAAGGGACTTAAAAACGTATTAAAAGGACTAATTATAGCAAAGTTATAACATAATAACCTTCGTGAGTTTTCTTTCTAACTCAAACATAAAGAACTGAATAAGTTCTCTTGAGAAAACCTAGGTAGTATCATCTTCACCCAACCTGAAAACTCAGTCTGGGAAGGAATACAAAAAAGAAGTCGTGCCTCTATTTGCATCCGTTTACCATGAAGCCAGGTAGCGTAACAGATACGCTAATTACCTGATAATGGAATACGTCAGTGCAACTACGAGATATGAAAACCAGGATACAGTTACGTTTAA
>NC_090737.1:15740489-15757989 GCF_036898095.1 Palaemon carinicauda
TTATTGAAAAAGAAAAAGAAAAAACATTTTACAATGATAAAACAATTTTTTTTTCTTTTTAAATCCTAGGTCCAAAAAATATCATGTTAGATATGAGCTCACTTTCGTTCACGAATATTAAATCAAATGACATAAAACTTTCAATTCTAAATGACTGTTAACTTTCCGAGTATTTTTGCAGAACGGAAGTTTTACTTTCCTGTTGAATAGTTTTATATTTTTATTCATAATGGATAAAAACGTAATATGAGGATTCAAGTGTTGTCCAAAACGCCATTGAATGGTAAGTCATTATCTTTCCCTATTTAGTTTTTTAATGTGCACGATTACTAAAGAATCATGGAAAATTTCCATATGAAGGGCATTTTACCCACTTTCTTTAATTTCTTTTTAAAACCACATCTTCTAAGTATAGACTTGTTTTCTTCAATCATATCAATCTTTATTTTACGGATGGATAATAATAAAACCAGCTGTTCCATTAAGGAGGAGGGCATACGAAATGTTGGAAGAAAGAAATAAAAATGGAATAGAAAAGAAGAATGAGCAGGAAAGATTTTTTTTTATCTTTATTGGATGATTGAATAAATGAATGACAGAGGATTTGAATCTTAAAACCCAGTGTTTGCCCGGCGAGGTCGATCAGTAATTAGTATTAATGAACGGATATTGAAATAAAGAGAAGGTATAGTCAAGTACATTTTTACATATCAACGCAATTAAGGAGTATGGAACTTGTACCACAGCACCAACATAAATTAAAACATCACTATCAACATCCGTTACGAGTCCACTGCAGAACAAAGGCCTGAGACATGTACTTCCACTTGCGTCTGCCTATGGACTTTCTATGCCAGTCCACATCCGCAAACATTCTTAGTTCGTCATTCCAACGTCTTCTCTTCCTTCCCCTGATTCTTTTACAATCTTTAGGGTTCTGTTATTCTTAAAATCCATTTATTATCCGTCATTCTTATTATATGTCTTGCCATGTATTTTTTAATGTTAAAATATCCTCTATTTTAGTTTGCTCTCGTATACATGTTGCTCTTCTTGTCTCTTAGTGCTTTTCCCATAGTTATTCTTTCCATAGCTCTTTGAGTCGTAACTAGCTTATGTTCTAAGGCTTTAGTAAGGCTCCAATTTCTGTTGCATAAGTTAAACCTGGCACATGTACACCCACCCCCTTCATACACTAAAATATATAGGAATCTATACAACCTCCCCATACATCAAAATATAAAGAAACTTATAGACCACATCGTATGCATTAAATAGAAAGGAAATTATACATCCCAACTCTCATACATTAAAATATAAGGGAATTTAGACAACTCCAACATACATTAGAATATAAATTAACTTATACACCGAAACCCTTATATATTAAAATACAAAGGAAATCATACAATCCTAACATACATCAAAATATAAAGGAACTTATACATTACCACCCACATACATAAAAAAAATATACATCACCACCCACATACATGAAAATAGAAAGGAACTTACATATCCCTACCCTCATACAACCAAATATATAAGATTATACGTCCTGTTTACATTAAAGTATACATGAAGTTAAACACCCCACACCAGTATACATCAGAAAAAATAGGAACTTATACACCCCATACATACTTATACTAAAATATAAAGGAATACACCACCCACCCTCATACATTGAAATACACAGGAATTCATACACCCTCCCTTAAATTAAACGTTATACAACCCCACATATATTATAATATAAAGGAATATATACTCCTAAACTTATAATATAAATGAGATGATAAAATAATGATAACCAAGGTAAAACTCAAATGGAGTAAACGTCATCCATACTCTAACATATATTAGTCACAACAATCTAGAGAGCGGTATTTGTAATTCACAGTATTTCATTCATAAACTGACAATCATATTAGAAGCAAAATCAAGTAAGTTGTCAACTTCCTGTTTTACTCAATGCTTCAACCGACCCTTTTGGAAATTCATAACATTATTTATGAAAACAAGCGTAAATATTTCCGGTCATAATGAAGAATTTAAGGTTATTTATCTGAAATTATGGTGTGTGTGGCGTGCTTCTTGATAAATATAGGGATAAGAGAAAATATAGAAGAAAGCGGACATATATATATATATATATATATATATATATATATATATATATATATATATATATATATATATATAATCACAAACATACGTATAAATACACACACCACCAGACATGTTTTTCCTTTGAAGGTGATTAAGCCGGAGAAAAAAAAAAAAAAGCATTCTTATATCACTGCAAAATCTGTTATTCTTTAAGAGAAAGGTGAACTTATGAAAAGTAGTCTGGGGTAAACACGAACCCAGAAATTTCCCATCATAACGTTGAAGCACTTGACTAAAATAGCCACCGTCCTTCTTCTCGTTTACAAAGTGGCAGGGTAGTGTTTCAGTGAATTCTTTCAAACCTGAGCTAGGTTTGAAGTCTGGACCACGCAATGGAATTCTCCTACACAGCGACTGAGCTACAACGACCCACGTCGATCAATTATCAACAGACATCGTGACTTTTAATAGTTGAATATATAAACTATCTGCAGGCCTATACTTTTCCGATATTAGGAAATATAAGAGAAATTCTATCAGAGATTATGAGACGAAGGGAATCTGTCTATGTGATGTCCAGATAATAAAAGGACGTTACAGAATATGGCTTTAACTTTTCATCGTCATTTCTGATAATTCCCAATTTTCATAGCTTCTTCAAAATACGGAAACTTTTCCAAAAAATTGCACTAGTAATCTAGGTCCTTTAAATAAATATATGTAAAGGATTGTGGTTTAAATAAGAAATGACATCGAGAATTTTAATTAATCTTTCCTACTATATACCTTTCTTATTCATAACCTTTCCATCTCTGCCAGAACTTGATAGAAATAAGAGTCAGCGAAGGAATCTTCACGGGAAAGGGAATTGCTTGGGTTCCTGTATACATTAATATGTAAATATGTAAATATTTGATTGCGTTAAGTAAGATTCACAAAAAAAAAAATAAAAAATAAAACTTAAATCGGAAAAAAAAAATAAATAAATAAAAAGCTGGGTTCTGGTGGCCTATTGGTAACCACACAGCCTGGTAATCGCCAGACTGGGAAGCGAGTCCGGCTCAAATTAGATAATTCACTTAGTGTTTGCAATCCCACCATCCTTGTGACCTAAGGATGGGGTGTTTTGGGGAGCCTATAGGTCTATCTGCTGATTTATCAGCAGCCATTGTCTGGCCCTCCCAGGTCCTACCTTGGGTGGAGAAGGCCAATGTCACTATCCCTTGCCTCTGCCATTCATGAGCGGTTTTTAAATCTTTAAACCTTAAAGAAATATCCTGATGGTGATGATGATCCTCAACCATATAACCACTATAGATAATGATTTTTATTGTTTATCATTAACAAAAAGGGAAAGTTTATACAATATAAAAGTAGACTAATGGCGATGATAATGTAGTTTAAAACTTTATCTTCAAAGTTTCGACACAAGAGATCTGAAAAGCCTGAGGAAACGAGGGAGAAAAAGTTCGCCGAAAGAGATAAAAAATTAACAATATTAATAATGGCATTATTAAAAGTTCTTTGTGGTCATAAAGAGCCAAAAAAAAAAAAGTCATTAAAGTAGATCCAAAGTTGTCGAATAACCTGGAAGTTATAATGCCCTGAACAAAAGAATCGAGAACTGACCTTAATCGTTGGATTTGCATCAAGGACGTCTAGAAGAAGAGAAAAAAATAAGGGTCTTCTGCTACTTACAATATCACCATATAGTTTTCAGCCTATCAAATTCCATTCAATAAATTATTTCAAGAAAATTTTTAATCTCTTTCGAGAAAATCAGAACATTCTGGTTTGCTAAGGATATGAATTATCCAGTATTCGTCAGTACCTATTCCAAAGATAAATGTGTGAATGAAAAGGTTTTATTGAACAGTTATTACCTTTTGCCTAGTAAACACTTGTGGAGAGAGAGAGAGAGAGAGAGAGAGAGAGAGAGAGAGAGAGAGAGAGAGAGAGAGAGAGAGAGAGAGAGAGAGAGAGAGACCAAAATGACATTATTACCTTAACGAGATATTGAATGATCCCGAGAAAGCTTCATGTGTGGATCAAACTCATCTACTAGATCAAATTTCATCAACAACAAATGCGTCAGTTCCTAGTCCACTGCACGGAAAGGGCCCCAAACGTCCTTATTCATGCCTGGGGTTTGGAACTTTTGTCTGATACCTCACAGCAAACCAAGTTAGTATGGATGGCCGTGCATAGTATAGCCTAGCTGATCATGGCGATACACAAACCTTTTCCCCACCTTTGAAAAAAAAAAAAAACCGCAGAGTATAAGGAGTCTACGTTATAGGTACTATTTTTTTATTTTTTTTCTAAGAACTAGAGTAAATGTCTGTCAAAAGACGGGAAACACATTCCAACAAAAGCAAACGGGCACACAGAATCCATCGAGCGAAAAGTAAAAGTCTACATTAAGCGGAAAAGCCTAAGTAAACCTATAGAATGAGCACAAACGAGACGCCAAAAGAATATGAAGTCGTATTCCATGAAGCATCCTAAACTCTCTCTGAGAACGAATGATCAAATATGAAGGAGATAAGGCTTAGGGAAAAAAAACGTCTTTTGATCTCTCTCACTTTCCAGACTCCTAATGAGCGGTCAAAGAGAATATCTTCCAGCGGGGTTTCTTTCGGGAGTCCATAGATAAACGGAATACAGGTCGAGTGCTGTTCCAGCAACTCCTCAGTCAACAACCCATTGAAATGTTTGAGAGTTTTTTGGATTTGAGATGATTTCAATCGACGGATTCATAACGAACGATATAAGAAATGCCGTGATGAATGTAATTTCTGTGAAATGGAGATGAGGGGGATTTCTTGAGATTTCTAAAGAAATTTCACTTATAAATAGTTATCAAGTTTTTCCTTCAAGACTAATTTCATCTGACTTGCTCTTCACATGGAAACACTAATATGAAATTTCTAATTCAAGCCTTCATTAAATTCCTATTTTTAGTTTTCAATTATGTTCGTTATTACAGGAAGAAATTTCCATCTAAAAATTTGGAGATTTTCACTTTTGATTTGAAAACTATTAATAGTATAAGTATTTTAAGTGGATGTGGAATACTCGAAACGTTTACTTAATTAGAAAGATTATGGAGTTTTTTTTTCCTAAGTAATGAAAAACACTTTACATCATCATTTTTTTTTCATTACACCCTTCAAAAAGTATAACAACGGAGAGATACATCTTATAAGGATCGCAATTCCAGAACATCAACATTTTTTTTGGAACATCTTTAAATGTAAAATGAAAAAAAAAAAACGTTTAAATTAAATCAAAAAGTTTAAATTAAATACAAGATTTTCCTTACAAAAGTGTTCTGTTGATCGTCGGTTTGTTTTTCATTATTACAGGTATTCATTTATTTTACAGTTTCTTATCTAGAATTTCATCATTTAAATGAGTATATTTAGACGTACATTTTCAATCCATGATTACTGTTGTCCGATTCTTTTATTGCTTTAAGTCATTGAATCTTCAAAAAAATCATGAAATCGTTGTGTACTATTATAAACGCCGATATTATTCAACATACTTATAATATTAGAGTTGAATCTAGTCTCGGTTGACAAACTCAGACAAGTAAATATACAGCCAGTAAAAATAGATTCAATGCTAAAGCATTATGCTAAAGCATTATGCTAAAGCATTAACGCACAACACCATACTCTTCTCACTGAGATCGGTTTTAAAATAATCATTGAGGTAACTCGTACTAATTCTAATTCGTTTTTCACAAATTAGTTCAGTAAACTTCCCCAGAGACTGAAAAAAACCACATAAACTATACTTACATGAAACGTGGGTGAAACTGCATTGCATTGTAATTTACCTTCATTTATTCTTTCGTGTAATTCCCAACAGAATGACACTTTAACCTAAACCCGTGCAAATGGTGTGGTTCAACTCAAAATTAAAAGTTCTGTCGTGCAAGGATTATGAAACCAACGATCAGATCACGCGAATACAAACAATTCATGTAGGAGGAAAAAAACTGTTCTTTCCCGCTGTGATCTAGAGGAAAATAATAGCCACCGCCCCCCACCTGTTGGTTTCTGTTCCGTTTTATTCGTGGGCAATCCTGAAAAGCCATTGACAAATAGAAAATTCACTGAACTAGGATTTGGATTCTTCCCTCTCTGAGGGGAAATGCATATCCATCTCCCGGAGAGACAATTATATCTGCAGTCTCTATTCCCCTCTTCGTTTGAGAATCAGTAGAGGGGAAGAGGAGTAGCAGAAGATAAGAGAAAGAGGGGAAAAGGAATAATGGAAGGGAGAGCGTTGGAATATGACCAAAAAAATATCAGACTAAAAATGAAGGTAAGAAAACAAAGACGAGCATGAAGAGGAGCAATACGGGAGACGAAGGAGAAAAGGTACCAAGGGGAAATAAAAAGGAAAAACTGTGAAGTGAAGTTAAAGATGAGAGATAAGATGTGTTGATAGCAACGATAGCGTGATTTTTCAAAGGAAAAAAAGGAGATAGAATCATTCTAAATATATATGCAGTAGAAGCACGGAGAGGAAGGGAACGTCCAGAAAACCATGATGGCTGAATAATAAAAGTGAAAAATAAATAGACAAAAATAGAAAACAGTGGAAGAACTGTGAGAGCCAAATCGTCCTTTGCACCCCTCTCCTCTTCTTCCTTAATTTATGGTGTTGCTTAACAAATGGCCTTTGAATTCAGGGAACGTTCCAGAGAGAGGGGTTTCTCTCTGGACTTTCTTGAGAGACTCTAAAAGCAAATATTTGTTGCGACGGCCAACGAACCCCTCAGTCTCTTCCTCCCTCTCCCCCTACTCTTGACCCCTCCCCCTCCCCCATGCTGCTTCTGTGGATGTTGCTCTTGTACAAAGAAAAGGCCGTTAGTCTATTGAATCCCCCCATTATTTATAGCAGTTGCAATCTTTCCGTTTAACCCAAGAGGAAACCCCGGGGTACGAAAGCTTTTGTGTCGCCTTCCTTCATTCTCTTGTTCTGGCCGCCCGCCCCCGAAAGAAAGAGGCTGTCGCAAAGGGTAAATGGGAGCGTGAGTTTGGTTAAAGGTGGTCAAGCACAAATACAGGCATATAGCACCGCAGCGTAGAAAAATTCCCTGGAAGCAGACGCAAAAGGAGTGGAAACATTATTCGAGGAAGAAATTAGATCTTGTTGGTGAAAGAGGAGCAGCATAATTCAACAAGCAACCCTCTCCAGATAAGAACTAGAGCACCAAGGCTGGAACATGGACCCTTATAAAGAAAAATAAAAAAAGGAGTAAAAAAAATAAAACGGGGTGTGGACATACATGAAAGCAAAGAAACCTGTTTGAAAAGAGACACCAAATATTCGAGCAAAGTGTAACTCTGAAGTAAGGGAAGGGGAATTCAACTGGAGACTAACGCTGCCAATCGAGTTAAGAAAAGACGCCCGGAATTATCCGAAAAGTGGCACACGGGGCCAAACTGGAAGCCAACACTGAGAATTGAACCGGGAAGAGACAAAGGAAATTACATTTAGAGATTTAACGTCTGAGAGGGTCGCATCTCTTTGCTCTACATTAATTCTTTACCATATTTCCTTGTCAACAAACAAATTCAGGAATTGCATCACGAGTAAAATCAAGCAACTGTATAAGTATTCGCGTCTGCATGTGCGCAATTTTTTTACGGCTATATATAAGACGCAAAGTTACGAAGTGATCAAATCCACAGGATATTTATTTCTCTCTCTCTCTCTCTCTCTCTCTCTCTCTCTCTCTCTCTGTATGTATGTATGTATGTATGTATATATATATATATATATATATATATATATATATATATATATATATATATATATATATATATATATGAAGAGACAATGTACTTGTGGCGTCCAAAAATCGGAGATAGGCCCTTTTCAGACATACTGCTCTGCATATAGTTTTCAGAATAACAGTAGAAACCATCATCATCATTATCATCTCCTCCTACACCTATTGACGCAAAGGGCCTCGGTTAGATTTAGCCAGTCGTCTCTATCTTGAGCTTTAAATTCAATACTTATCCATTCATCATCTCCTACTTCGCGCTTTATAGTCCTAAACCATGTAGGTCTGGGTATTCCAATTCTTCTAGTGCCTTGTGGAGCCCAGTTAAACGTTTGGTGAAATAATCTCTCAGGGAGTGCGAAGAGCATGACCAAACCATCTCCATCTACCCCTCATCATGGTCTCATCCACAAATGGTACTCGAGTAATCTCTCTTATAGTTTTATTCCTAATCCTGTCCTGCCATTCAACTCCCAATATCCTTCTGATGGCTTTATTCTCAAATCTACTACATCTATTGGAGATTGTTTCACTGCCATACCATGACTCATGATTCATTTATTGTTTGGTGTCGACACGTGTTTCAGATCACTTCGCGACCCTTCTTCAGGACTACACTGAGTTTTGAAACTACACTTATATAAAGATTACGGGGAAAATTTTATACAAAAATTATTTGGAAATTCGGAAAACATTCAACAAAATTCATAAATGAAAACTTGAGATTCTTTGAAATATATATAAGAAATTTTAAGATCAATTTTTAAAAACATAAATGATTTTTTCAAAAGCCTCCACAGAATTTCACGTAACTCCCGATTCCATCCTTTGCAGCCAGACCGACGTCGGTTCCTCAGGAACGCCATCTCTTGTTCAAAGCATATAGTGGTTGACCAGTGTTTAAAGGTTTAAAGTCCGCTCATGAATGGCAGAGGCAAGGGACAGTGACATTAACCTTTCAAGCAGGTCAATACCATAGAGGCTGACTATATATACATATGATCATCATTCAAGGACCTCTCTACCTAAGCTAGGACCAAGGAGGGCCAGACAATGGCTGCTGATGACTCAGCACATATACCTATAGGCTCCCCCAAACCCGGTATCCTTAGCTAACAAGGATGGGGAGGTTGTAGCGGCCACAGGAACTAACGAGTTTGAGCAGGACTCGAACCCTAGTCTGGCGATCACCAGGCAAGGACATATATTATTATTATTATTATTATTATTATTATTATTACTAGCCAAGCTACAACCCTAGCTTGAAAAGCAAGATGCTATAAGCCAAAGGGCTCCAATAGGGAAAAATAGCCCAGTGAGGAAAGGAAATAAAGAAATAAATAAATGATGAGAATAAATTAACAATATATCATTCTAAAAGCAGTAACTATTAACAACGTCAAAAAAGATATGTCATATATAAACATAAAAACATTTGCTCCAACTTTGAACTTTTGAAGTTCTACTGATTCAACTACCCGATTAGGAAGATCATTCCACAACTTGGTAACAGCTGGAATAAAACTTCTAGAATACTGTGTAGTATTGAGCCTCATGATGGAAAAGGCCTGGCTATTAGAATTAACTGCCTGCCTAGTATATATGAGAACGGGGGAAAGGTTTTGAAGCGATGAGTGTGATAGGAGTGCCACACGCGGCAATGGCTCATAACGTTGCTGAGTAACCCAGGGAAAGGGTATGATAGGATTCATATTGAGGATGAGAGACAAATGTCAGGAAGATTGAAAGAAGAGGAAGTGTGGGTTTGGGCAATAAAGGTGCGTGGACCAAAGCACTGCTATGTAAAAGTTATGTGGGAAGTTTGAAACAAAAAAGAAAAACGTAGCCTACTACGTGTATGAGTATGTGACGTATACGATGAACCTTAAAAAAAAAAAAAAAAAAAAAAAAAACGATTGAAAAGATAGAAATGTAATGAGGGGTTTTGAGAATTTTAGTCGAGCATTTAAAAAAAATGTATTGAAATATGTAGAGTGAAGAATGACGGACTTGGTGTTAAAGATGGTCCTGACACAAGGGCGAGTTACAGTTCCAGAAAATTAATCATCTTTTAGAATGAACTGAAGCTAGAAGTCAGAGAAAGGACTCAGGATACTGGAGCTAGGCTGCGAATGGAATTCTGATTGGTCGATGTTTGCATAAGATTCAATACTGATTGAGGATAGAAAAGGGAAAATGCCAACTGACGAGATTTTTGGGGAAATCTTGCAAATTCTAAAGTGCTATGAGAAAAAAGTAAAGGAAGAACTAAAATGGAAGGACAAAATTGTACTAAATAGGCATTGGGAAGGTAGGCTTTAGTATTCAGGAGATTCAAGACTGTTAAGGGATTTGCCATACTGCTGCTGTATACCTATATGAGGAGGGTTATATTGTACTAGAGTACATGATCTGTCAAAAATTACAAACAAATATTTAGATCGTATGTATATATATATATATATATATATATATATATATATATATATATATATATATATGTGTGTGTGTGTGTGTGTTTATATATACATATATATATATATATATATATATATATATATATATATATATATATGTATATATACATACATATATATATATATATATATATATATATATATATATATATATATATATATATTAGAGAGAGAGAGAGAGAGAGAGAGAGAGAGAGAGAGAGAGAGAGAGAGAGAGAGAGAGAGAGAGAGAGAGAGCAAAATATATATATATATATATATATTATGTATATATATATATATATATTAATTATATAATATAAAATAATAATAACAAAAACAACAATAATAATAACCAACGTCTTGTCTCTCTTTGGAGAAATAAGGCTGGATGTTATATCATCAGGCTAAGAACATCCAGTGTCGGTTAATCAGCTTTATACAAATGCAAATAAAAATCCCTAAACAGCTCTGACATACCTATTATTCATCCCAAAATCAACCAGACGCTGTTTCTATTCAAGACCCAAAGAAGGAAAATTAAATTCCATCGTTCTGGTTTCTAAGAATTCTAAAAACCAAATACAAAGGATTTCGAATTATGGAAATCTTTACGTTTTATTTCGTTATGAATTACGAGCTTCCATATTCAGGCAGGCAAAACATTTCCCGTTGCTTTATTGTATGTCTGCTCACAAAATATCTAATATTTATTTATTTTTAAATAACTGACAATCTTTTATTTGCTTGCTTCTTTTCTATCATAACATGTGGGCAGAATCAAAGATTGCATTCAAGATGGAAATTTTGTTCGGAAAATATGTAAAGCTCCTCAATACAATTGGTCTAATGTAATAAAACAGGAATGTTCACATTTCAGTAATAAGCTATAACAAAACTCATAAGGCTCGTAAAGCCACCTCCACCAAAGCAACAACCACGGGCATTATTACTATTGCTACTATGACTGCTGATATAGAAATTAATACTATTAAAGCCAATGATAAAAATAAAGGTAATAATCGGATAGAGTATCCTATGAGGAGGTACGTTATGGAATGGGAAATAAATCAATTTCTTAATCTTTTTCCTTCTTTCATCTAGTCCCCCTTCCAGCCCTGAGTCTATTAATCAACCACTCTAAAACACATTTACAGCAATAACAACAACAGCCCTTACAAAATAATAAATAATTATTATAATATTAATTTTCTGTTTGTAACTATGTCTAACAATCAAATAATTTCAAACAGGAAAATGAATAATATAATGCAACTGACATATTATAATAGTTTTACCAATATTTTCCTAGAGTTTAAATTAGATCTATGAATTAGAGCCACAACATCTAAGAAATGGGGCCGAGGGGACATTCAAAACTAACGAGTATTCTATTAGTTAAGGTCAAAATGAGTTTTTCGGGAAAATAATCGAAACCTTTCATTGCGAGGTTCTTGTAAAATATTCAAGACACAACGCTATATAACATCTTTTTTAAAAAAGATTTTGATAAACAAACCACAACAACATACTGTATATTGACATACCTTCTTCCCATGGTATAGCTAGTTCCTCTTGCAGTAGCCTGCATCTTGATTGCTCAAGTACCATGGCTTGATAACGCTGAAACGCAAAAAGAAAATCAAAATCAAATAAGCATTTTTATTGAATATTGAGGATTTATACATACACACACACACACACACATATATATATATATATGTATGTATGTATATACAACCCTAGTTGGAAAAGCACGATGATATCAGCTCAAGAGCTTCAAAAGGGAAAATAGCCCCAAAGAGGAAAGTATTTATGGAAATAAACAAACTACAAGAGAAGTAATTAACAATTAAAATAAAATATTTAAAAAACAATAACAACATTGAAATAAATCTTTCATATATAAACTATAAACAGTTAAAAAACAAGAGGAATATAAATAAGATATAATAATGTGTCCGAGAATGGATGGAAATAGAATTGCAAGGAAGAGATGGGACTGGACGCCTGGTGGGAGGAGATCAAGAGGTAGACCACGTAAACGCTGGAGGGATGGAATTGAAGAGATTTTGACAAAGAACAACATGCCAACAATTGAACAGCTGAGAAGAGAGCGAATTTTTGAAAACAGAATTGAGTGAAGACAACTGATTCCACTGACAGGCTGAAAGCCTACCTGGGAGTGGAAGTGAAGTGAAGTGAAGTGAAGTGAATGTGTCCGAGTGGTCCCTAAAGCAAGACTAGAGAACAATGGTACAATTTTGGAGTGCCCTTCCTAGATGAGTTGCTTACCATAGCTAAATAGTCTCATTTACCTTTACCAAAAGGAAAGAGGCCACTAAACAATTACGGCGCAGAAAATAACACCATAAGCGACGAAGAATTGCTTGGTATTCTCAGTGTTGTCAGGTGTATGAGGACAGCGGAGAATATATATAGAGTAGGCTATTCGGTGTATGTATAAGCATAGGGAAAATAAGCTGTAATAACAGAGAAGGATCCAATGTAGTACTGTCTCGCCAAAGTACCCAATAACTCTCTGGCGATAGTATCTCAACGGGTGCCTGGTGCCCTTGCCAACCTTTTATATATATATATATATATA
The DNA here is from genome assembly GCF_036898095.1 of Palaemon carinicauda. Taxonomy (NCBI): domain Eukaryota; kingdom Metazoa; phylum Arthropoda; class Malacostraca; order Decapoda; family Palaemonidae; genus Palaemon; species Palaemon carinicauda. The sequence continues at coordinate 15,753,478 of NC_090737.1, forward strand.
TATATGTATATATATATATATATATATATATATATATATATATATATATATATATATATGTATATATATATCAACTTACAAATATAAATTATCAAATACTCAAAAAAACAAATGACACAAGACATTAATCGCAAAAATTCTAAAAATCAAACAGAATTTGTCCACTGCACCTTTTACATAGCTTGTCTCCTAAAATTAAATGTTTATTCTTAGAAAATATATATAACACGACAAATTTAACAATGATTCCCAGAATTACTACTCGAAAATTCACCCATGCTTCAATCTATCCCGAATAACAAGAATTGAATCCAGTCAAAAATATGACGAACAGCACTGCAATATATAACGCACAATAACAGCCTCGCGTCCACCCCCACCCCCATGTATTGCACCAAACCCAAAAAGTCAATTGAATGTGAAAATGAGAAATAAAAATTCCAAAAATGGAAGTGAAGGAGTCAGGGGAAATGACACTTCCCGGAATATGTGCTCATAGCTTGTTAATCATATGAGGCTAAAAATTCGCAGAATCTCAAATACTGAGAAACGAACGAACGAGAGAGAGAGAGAGAGAGAGAGAGAGAGAGAGAGAGAGAGAGAGAGAGAGAGAGAGAGAGAGCTTTCAGCAAAAATCTAATAAAACATGCAAGAAAGCGAAGGTTTTCAGGAATGAAATCGGTAAAAATTACTGATATTTCTATATTAATGGCTTTTGTCCTTACTGTTCTCATAAAAGTCTGAAAAATCTCCATACTATCCGCGTCAGCTTTGAATACAAAGTAAGCAGCTCTTCTAGGCGGACACTCCAAAATCAAACATTGTTCTCTTAGTCTTGGGTAGTACCATGGCCTCTGTACCATGGTCTTCCACTGTCTTAGGTTAGAGTTCTCTTGCTTGAGGGTACACTCGGGCACCCTGTTCTGTCTTGTTTCTCTTCTTGCTTTTTAAAGTTTTATAGTTTATATATAAAAGATTCGTTTTAATCTTGTTACGGTTCTTAAAATATTCTATTCTAATTGTTAATTACTTCTCTTGTAGTTTCCTTATTTCGTTTCCTCACTGGCCTATTTTCCCTGTTGGAGCCCTCGGACTTATAGCATCCTCCTTTTCCAACTAGGGTTGTAGCGTAGCAAGTAATAATAATAATAATAATAATAATAATAATAATAATAATACATTCTGGAAGAGTAAATCCCCAACAGATGTTTCCACTATACTAATAAGATCTTTCGTTGTTGATGTGATAAAACAGAACCAATTGCTAGAATGAAAGAGGAGGATCCAAAAGTTACACATAACTTGGGTAAAAAAAAGTTAGTAAAATGCTATAAAAGAAATAGGGATGTAGGCCCAAACTACTCGTATGACAATAACAAATTACCTTTCATATTCTCCTGTTGAGGGTACACTTTGGCACACTGTTTAATCTTATTTCTCTTCCTCATGTTTTGTTAAAGTTTTTTATAGTTTATATTTTAATGTTACTCTTCTTGAAATATTTTTCCTTGTTTCCTTTCCTCACTGGGTTATTTTCCCTGTTGGAGCCCCTGCTTTTCCAACTGGGGTTGTAACTTAGCAAGTAATAATAATAATAATATAATAATAATAATAATAATAATAATAATAATAATAATAATAATAAAAGAAAGGTTATTTTTCTCGTGTGGATAGAGATGCAGTTCTTAACAAAGCCATGCTAATGCTCACTTTTCAAATGAGTAATTCTTATTCTTCTCCCTGAGTTTTAGTAGAATTCATCCTGCCTAACGTATGAAATTAAATCCTTCAACGCAAAACTTCCTGTTTACAGAATAATGATAAAACATTCAGGCTTTATTGGGAAAGTTATGCCCATCTCGGTCGTTTATGTTTTTAGAATCCAAGTCTAAAAGGGAGGGTATAACTGCAAAATCAAGTGAGGAAGAATGAATCTATTTTAGATCTGAAAGTATTGTATTTCACCTATATCAATGAAAATAGAAGACACCCCTTCATTTTAAAATAGAACGATCGATAAGATCCAAGTGTCACTAGATGAAATAGTAAACCAACGGTTCGTAACCTTGTTAAAAGTACGGAAACCAGAAACCCCCAAGTTTCGTCAGAGTTTTCACCATACCCTTCGAATTTGGAGAACAATATATGATATTCGAAAACGGTAAACGTCCTCAATACTAAAATTTTAAAACATACATATATAAGATTGGAGTAAATAATCCCCGAGATTTGCTCACCGAAAAACTGTTCTAAAAAGTGAGGAATGAAGATACAGTGAAAACTTTTGGTATTAACCAGCTAATGAAAGAAAAAAAATATTTCTGCTTCTGTACTTCGTTGTGCTGATATAGCCACGAGAGTGTCAGCGTTAGGGTAAAGCCGAGGGATTACTTTTCCAAGGTTACTTCCGGTTTGAAAGACACCAGTCGTCCCTATATCATTATTATTATTATTATTATTATTATTTTTATTATTGTTGTTGTTGTTGTTGTTGTTGTTACATGCTAAGCTACAACCCTAGTTGGAAAAACAAGATCACATGAGCCCTAAACCTGCAACACAGAAAAATAGCCCAGTGAAGAAAGGAAACAAGGAAATAAACTAACTACACGAGAAGTAATGAACAATTAAAATAAAACATTATAAAACCAGTAACAACATTAAATTAGATATTTCATATATAATCTATTAAAACTTGAAAAAAAACAAGAGGAAACGAAATAAAATAGAATGGAGTGCCAACGTTTACCCTCAAGCAAGAGAACTCTAACTCAAGACATTGTAAGACCATGGTACAAAGGCTATGGCACTACCCAAGACTAGAGAACAGTAGTTTGATTTTAGTGTCCTCCTATAAGAGCTACTAACCATAGCTAAAAGGTCTCTTCTACCTTTACCAAGAGGAAAGTAGCCACTGAACAATTATATTGCAGTAGTTAACCCCTTGAGTGAAGAATTGTTTGGTGATCTCAGTGTTGTTAGGTGTATAAGGACAGAAGAGAATGTGGAAAGAACAGGCCAGACTATTCCGGTGTATGTGTAGGCAAAGAAAAAATGAGCCGCAACCAGATGAATCCATTGTAGTACTGTCTGGCCAGTCGAAGGATCCAATATCTCCAGCGGTAGTATACCAACGGGTGGCTAGTGCCGTGGACATTCTACTACCAACAAATAACAATTAATGGATACCATCGTTAGTTGTGATCAAGATCGAATCATTGGGATTAATTATTGAGAACCATTCATGCGCCTTTCTAAATGGAAAAAATATATATTCCGAAACACACAAACCTGTGTGTTATCTAAAACGAAACAACTGAAAATCGCTACCAAAAATGTGACAATTTTGCCTCCACTGGAGAGAGAGAAAAAAAATTATCTTCGTTATCATTGCAGCTTTTACGAAGTTTTTATTACCATTATTGTTCTTGCCGTTGTTGCTATGTACCGGAAGGGAAAGCATCGACGCGTACTTTCCCATAAAGTTGCGCTATGTAAAGTATCGAATGATTTCGAATCTGCGACGCGTGTCCAGTTAGAAAAGCTCTTGACAAGATCAGACTTCTCCGGTATCAAACATCAATGAGACCTTTCGTTGCTGGGCAAACTCGCGGATATGCGTAATGTACTAGAATTAGGAGACCGTTGAAAAAGGAAAGACTTACAAAACACAATTTTGTTTATTTCTTTGTTCAAACTTGCAGCAAATTGTTTTACCGTTGAAAAGGGACAGACATACAAAACACAATTTTTTTTATTTCTTTGTTCAAACTTGCAGCAAATGTTTTTATGTTGAGCAGGCTGACACAAGTCTTTTTATAGTGTATATATAAAATATGTGTTATGATGTTACTGTTTTAAAATATTTCATTTTATTGTTCATTATTTTTCAGATCGTTTATTTATTTCCTTGTTTCCTTTCCTCACTGGGCTATTTTTCCCTGTTGGAGCCCTTGGGCTTATAGCATCTTGCTTTTCCCACTAGGGTTATAGCTAAGCTAGTAATAATAATAATAATAATAATAATAATAATAATAATAATAATAATAATAATAGTTTCTTGACTTAGGGCATTTAAACTACCAAAGATAGCCAAGGATTATTAAAATCAGCAACCCCCCCCCAAAAAAAAGAAAAAAAAACGCTGTAGATTGGCAGGGATAATGAGGAGGCATATTTGAATAATTGAAAGCCACATCTAAAATTACACGTAATACGAAGAAGCTTCTTGATTAAGAGATGAAAAAGAATAAGTGTGACAAAAGAAACATGGAAAATGACACTGGAATAAAAAAAGAATAGGGATTACTAAGAGTTCACATGGAAGAGTGATATCAGAACGAATGATAGACTGATTGTTAATCACCTGATATCACAACTATGTATTCTCTAACGTTAGGTCATAAACAGGATGCTTCATGTTATGTTATAAATAGAATATTCAACGTAAGGTCATAAACTGGATTCTTGGACGCCAGGTCATAAACAGAACGCTTGACGGCAAGTATAAAA
>NC_090737.1:15765489-15767989 GCF_036898095.1 Palaemon carinicauda
TTAAATACCTCTACATATAATTCATAAGTCCTCTCGTTTGAAAACCTTGAAAAAAAAATATTCTTAGTAGCAACGTTTACTCATGATCAAACGTCCGCTAGAATGGCACGTCAACACTATATCATTCTGCCACCAGGGAAAGAAAAACTACACGTAGTTTAGAAATTACGGAACTTCAAAACAATGCAATATCGTTAGTAATAAACTTGACCCTATTTAACATGTTTGTGCTTTTAATAACTTAAAACAGTAACAATATTTACTTTAGCCAAACGATTTGCAAAGCAACACAGAACCTTCATATATGACTATGATTACTTTTCTATGCGACAATTACTACAAGTATTTTTTTTTTTCGTTAAATAGTAAGAACAATAGGGGCCAAATAACCCTCAGAGAACAATTCTACAAGAAGGAAATGGTATTACTGAGATTTGAAAGTCTTCTTTTTAAAAATAATGTCAAAGTTAGGGTATACTTTAACAGAAAATTGTAAAACCACCAAATAATCAGTCTCCCGGGTACACAGCAACTTCGTCCTTAAATTCCACTCATTTTAGACAACGGAATGTAAGAGTATTTGTGTTGTGGCTACGGGTAATTGGTCTCTGCTAATTAATTCACAAAATTAGGTAGTCATTATCTAATTTTGCCTCGAAAACAATGGGCAGCGATCTGTAGTTTCCTTTCAAAGTTCATTTCCTATGAGAGAGAGAGAGAGAGAGAGAGAGAGAGAGAGAGAGAGAGAGAGAGAGAGAGAGAGAGAGAGCTATATTCACAGATTTGGATATAACGTGTTAGGAGTATAGCCACATATCTATACATAGTAATAAGAAAATAAGTAGTAATACCTACGAAATAAAATCCTCAGGGAACACAGACAGACAGACAGACACACACACACACACACACACATATATGTATATATATATATATATATATATATATATATATATATGGTGTGTGTGTGCGTGCGTGTGTGTGTGTATGTGTGTGTAAGTTTCCCTGTGAGTTTTACACATATACACACTAGCATTTCTAAATATATATCCATAAATATATAGTATGTATTTATAAAGATGCATAAAATTCACCGAAAGATGTGATGCTCACGCACAATAAATCACAAGGAAAAATGAAAATACTGAGTGAGTTCTAGCCAGCTTAGTCTCTATAACATTATCTAGATGATTGATATATTGTTAGATATTTCTAAAGAATATTTGGTAAAAACAGTGAGTATTAACATGCAAACATTCGCAGAACAAAACATCAGAAAAATATTCCACCTATATTTGCGACATCATGTGGGCAGAGCTCACAGCCAATTAGCTGAGGGGGAAGGGGGCAGCTTTAATGGACAGGTCAAATGTCCAAGTGTTTCTAGACCTTCAAACAGTTACCTACAATTTGTTTATACTATCACACATACGCATATATGTTTATACTCACACACATGCATATATATATATATATATATATATATATATATATATATATACACACATATATATATGTATATATATATATATTATACAGTATATATATATATATATACATATATATATACATATATATATACAGTATATATCAGTCATATACAAGGGGGGGGGGAAATTCCAAAGATAGAAACAAAGTGTCAATAAGGGAAGATCTGCTTTAAGTAATTGTGATTGTTGAAGCTTGAGTAATGGTAATGCACAATGATGGTGATGATAAGTCAACTTCCCATTCCAAAGACTGAAGGAGTTAAGATGAACTGTTTGCATAAAGTATGAGGTATTAAACCATTTGAAGGGTGAGAAGTGGGTAGATACTACATTGCAATAGTCTTAAAAGGATCACCATGGTTGCAAGGATGAAGAAGGTGTTTTGGGATTGTCTGGTCATGTGGAGAGAATGGGATACAGTATATCACTAATAAACGTGCAAAGGGCTGTACAATAGGTAGGAAAGAGCTATTGGAAAGGCAGGGCCTTAATATCCAAGGGATTTTAGTGTGTGTGTGTGTGTGTGTGTGTGTGTGTGTGTGTGTGTGTGTGTGTGTGTGTGTGTGTGTGTGTGTGTGTGCCAGATAGAAATGAATAGCGCAGTGCAAGTAGAGAGGAATTTGATACACTGATGATGAAAGTTGTATAGGTGTACGAACTGGCTAATATAGTGGAGGTTATGTTCATCCATTAATCGACATATAAATAAATAAATATATATATATATATATATATATATATATAATGTGTGTGTGTTTAGATTTAAAAGGCCACCTCACCCGGACTTTTTCTTTGTCCTTAACGCACCCAAGCAGCAACCATGGAGAGGAAGAAAAGGACGGAGAGAAATTTCAAGGTTAACACAACAGTTAATGGCCATACCATTATCGAACCCTAATTTCGCTAACTACTTCCACCTTCATTCACCCGTAGGGATTGTTAGAGGCTCGTTTGGGCCCACTCGAGGGCCGGGTCCCGATTGGCCCGGACTTTAGATCACTGGTTCGGAA
>NC_090737.1:15775489-15785489 GCF_036898095.1 Palaemon carinicauda
TACGTTCCTCCCAGCCTGACAAGGGACTCAACCGAGTTCGGCTGGTACTGCTATGGTGCCACAGCCCACCCTCCCCCGTTATCCACCACAGATAAAGCTTCATAACGCTGAATCCCCTACTGCTGCTACCCGGTGTATACATAAATATCTATACGTATGTATTTACATATGTTCATAAACATAACACGAATGATCAAATATTGGAGAGAGAGAGAGAGAGAGAGAGAGAGAGAGAGAGAGAGAGAGAGAGAGAGAGAGAGAGAGAGAGAGAGAGAAAGCGCTTTTAATTTCATAATACGATATTCCCAGTTACGACCGTATCCTGGTATTAGTTAACTCAAAGTGTAGTATATTTAGATAGGTATTACGCGTTAAATGGATATTTGCAGTTTATAACTTTGACTCAATGAACGAAATGATGACCCACTTTGCAATCAGAATCCACAGATATGTTGCAAACTGCAAATAACCTCCAATAACCGACCGTGTTCACAGAAATGAGCGAATTTTGTGGCAATTGCAGAAATGCCCATTTTTTGGTATTATGATATTTTTGCGGAGCTACGCGTTATTTGTCATTCCAACAGAGTTTTTCCATATGGACACAACTCACGAAACAGACAAATGGATGTTTGTCATGACCTGTGTAAAAACAAATTATATAACATCAGGTCACTTCATACAGTCGATTTATTTTAGCGGTTGACATACATATTTGCCACTTTTCTTTCAAACATTGATCATCTCTGTTTACGCTCTCATGCTCTAATAATAATCTACTAGTATACGCGACCCGACATAAATGCCTGCTAAATATTTAGATATATATGCACACACACACACCTCACACTAGGGTATGACTACTCCTTTCTTACTACCGGAGGGAGAGGGAGAGTTGAGCGTGACAGGAAAGGAATATATAGTTCCATATGTAGCCAGATACTTTCTCTTTATTATAAAGGGAAACCCTTGGGCTTATAGCATCCTGCTTTTCCAACTAGGGTTGGCTTAGCAAATAATAATAATAATAATAATAATAATAATAATAATAATAATAATAATAATAATAATAATAATAATCTATTTACCAAGGCAATTCCCCAATTTTGGAGGGTAGCCGACATCAAACAAATGAACAAAAGGGGACCCTTCCTCTCTACGCTCCTCCCAGCATGACGAGGGATTCAGCCGAGTTTGGCTGGTACTGCTAGGGTGTCACAGCCCACCCTTCTCCGTTAATAATAATAATAATAATAATAATAATAATAATAATAATAATAATAATAATAATAATAAAGGGGAGATTAGTTTCTAAAATAATAAAACCGAATTTGGTTCCGCAGTCGATGACCAATTCGGTTGTATTGCCATACATGCAAATCAAAACCCCTTCTGAATTGGAAAACAATCGAGTCAGTCAATTAATTTTCGACATCTATGGCATTAATTGTGTCATCGTTTTTAACTTATCAAATTAATCAATCAATGCCACACCTAGATAAGTAATAAATGACAACCACGTTTTTCTCATCTTCCGACAAAGCTCCTGTTACCCAAGGGACCTTCCATGTCGCACGTCAATCACGGAAATGTCAATCGCTTTGCTGTGTATTTATCGGTATTCTGACAAGTGTTGGAAAACTCAATTACTTTACAGATCCATTTATTTGTTTGCTTATCAAATTTAAATTTAGCTTTCTCCTTGTTAGATTACAGTGACGTAAATATGATGATACTGACTTTTATTAATAATCACATATCATTATCATTTTGTTTAAGGAATTAAATTCAGTGATATAATAAGTAAAATCTTGAAAATATACTACAGATTAATGAGTGCTCCTTAACAACTGATAAGGAGATTGATTAAAATGACGGACCAGGGTCTCAAAACCTATCTCTTATGCAAGGCAAGAGTTAACTATAAAACTGGCGATTTTTTCACTCACCATATCACTCTAGATGATTATTATTATTAATAATTTAATATTATTGTTATTTATCAAAACCATTAATGAGTTCTCATTCCATTTGAACAAGTTCTCATTCAAATGAAAACTATAGTGAAAAAAATTAAATTGAAAAGCAATTGTCACCAGGATACATTTATGTCATAAATATGGCGTGCAAAACCTTTCAAACACTCTATATTAAGATACTGAAATTAATTACTAATTAAAATGTCATTCACATACAGCACACGAGAAGGCATTTGTACTTCACTACCCACCTACCTACACACACACATATAAGAGAGAGAGAGAGAGAGAGAGAGAGAGAGAGAGAGAGAGAGAGAGAGAGAGAGAGAGAGAGAGAGAGAGAGATATGTTATAACAACAGAATATGAAGAAAGGCAACGTTGGATCAAACACTTTAATGAGGTCATGAATAGGAGATATGAAAGGAATAATCTGATTGATATACCTGAAGCTGAGGAAGACCTTGATGTGCCCATGAAAGAATTCAGTGTTTGAAGTCGAAGCTATTATTAAAAAACTCAAGAGATGGAAAGCCCGGGATACGATGGCATAACTGCTGAGATGATATTGGCCAATTTCCTATCTGTCTAGTTCTACTTCCTTTTCATACTATCTCCTGCACACACAGGCCGTCTATCTTCCTCCCATAATCTTCCCATTAGAGTACCGACATTCTAAGTATCTGCTCTGATCTTCCATTCTATCACTAGCTTCTTTGGCTCCAGTAGTAAACCCTGCGGTACACCTCGTCTATTTATCATGACAGCAGGGGGATCATGACCTGTGACACTTACAGGGAACGCCCTAACCACATCCCTATTTCTAATAACATCAGGCATGATTAAAAATTTGGCACAAGGTTCTGTGATCGCATGCCCTTGTAGTCATCAATCACAGTCATTGGCAGTGGGCTTGACCTTTGAATAAGTAGTCCAACTTCAAGACACCAGTTTTCACAGTATTTGGTAGAGGGTATACCTTTTTGCTAAAAAGTCAGACTGCAATGAAGCAGATGACTTTCTACGATACACAGGACGTATAGTTGTAGTATTCTTAAACCCCTACTGTAAACATATATATATTGGTAAGATTGTATATATCAAAATAAAATACACGTACTAGGCAGTAAAAAGCATCATAGAATTATTAATAACATATAGAAGAAATCACTATGTATGAAAAACCACGAAATAATTTTTCATTTTCCAGTTCTGGGGAGACGAAAACTACCATTCATAAAAAATGGATAAACTAATCTGAAATTTTGAAAAATACGATTTTTTCCCAACATGAGGAAAAACAGACAATAATTCTAAAATCAGAAGGCTGCTGTAAAAAAAAAAAAAATCTTTTCCAAAAGAAAGACATGAAATTTTCAATTAAGTTAAAAGGAATATACTGTAAAATGAATCTTAAATTACAAATGCACCTAGATAAATAATATTGCGATGGACATAGACTAAATATTTTTCAAAAGTAAACCGAAAAAGGTCTATCATAAAAAGCAAATGAATTCGAAATACAAAAATTAAGATATGAAAAAAAATTAGTACAAGAGACATTTACAAAAATCATTTGAAACATTACGATACCAATTTCATGAATCCTCACTCGATCATTTTAAACTAATGCTCGCCATTAATCTTCATTGATAATGACGCTAGATAACCCTAACTAATCAATCTTCATTGACGCCCGGTCGGAAATGAAGTAGCACAACTCACAATGATTTTGCTGACGCTCTGTGAAGTGAAATGTAATTATGTTTACCTAAAATCTGACAGAAGCTGTTGGAGAGATTTCTAATACGTACCATACATCTCCGGAGCTGAAGATTTACACCCATAGCCTGTCATACAATAATGGATTTGCGTAGTGATTGATCCCACTTCATTGCATCCGTGTTCATACAGACTGCAAGGTATATATGCTTCACAAAAAGCATAAGAATGCTTGTCGTTTTTTGCATACATGAGAGAAATTGCCAACCGTTAATAAAAGCTAACCTTTCAGTTATTATGCAAAATATTTTGTAAATCATATTGGTTATATATATATATATATATATATATATATATATATATATATATATATAATATATATATATATAATTATATATATATATATTATATATATATATACCTTAAGTATCAATTATTTACAATTTCGTAAAAGTGTAATTTTTACTAAACAGTTCAATAAAAGAAATTAAGGACCCACAATTTATGTACTAAAATTATCTCTTGTATACTGGATAACTACAATTTTATCTGATAAAGACATCTAATTAAATTTCGATTAGAAAAATCTATTTATCCTGAATACCTCGTTTAATATTACCTGACAAAAAAAAATATAATCAACTGTATTTTCTTATTTAGTGACCTGGCAATGCAAGTGGACCCGTTAAATTTTCGAACCAGGTGAGTAAGAACAATTACTGTACAGTAGGTGCGTTCCAGAAATCCAGTATACCTGTTCATCTATTTGAAATAAGTGCAGTTAGATACAGGAACTCCAAGCACACCCCACTGACCCACCCTTTCTGTTCAACAAGTTAATGTGCATAACCCCTTACCCCCTATTCTGCATTCTCTCCCTACACTAACTGCACAGTAAGGGTATGGCAGGGTGTACTTCCCCAGAGCGAGGTGTGCCACAAATTCCTATCTCCAACTGGACCTACTTGACAATAAGTTGGATAGAAAAACAACAACCGTAAGTGTTCATTGTTATCAAATATGTAATTATCAAAACAGGAGGATCTCTCTACAAGGCAATCCTTACCAAACGCTGGTGATACCATCCATACGGTGTTCTCTCTCTCTCTCTCTCTCTCTCTCTCTCTCTCTCTCTCTCTTCTCTCTCTCTCTCTCTCTCTCTCTCTTCCCTTATGCAAGAGAACCCCAAGAAAAATAAATCATATATACAGTAATTTTATTTCAGAAGCTGATTTGAAATTATCAAAACCAGCTAAATGACAACATTTTCTTTCGGCATTTCTCCCAACGAGAGAGAGAGAGAGAGAGAGAGAGAGAGAGAGAGAGAGAGAGAGAAGCTATACAAAGGGTTCTAAACTGATGAGATGGCCATTATCCCGTCGAATGGAATGAAATAGAATAGAGGATTTAGGCTTAACGCCAAGCACTGCAACAAAGGGGTTATTCAGTGTTTAGCTCGTAGAGGTTCTTGTGTTTACACAGATGTATTTTGTCGGACTGATATTTATTTGCATCAGTTTATTTTTCTCTCCATCTCTACTATTTCAATTGCGACCGTCAACAATCGACTATAAATCAGATGTCTACTGGATCTTCATGGAGACTCGGACATGCCCTTTCTTTACTGGTTCTGGGATAAGGAAAGAGTTGGGATCTCTCTCTCTCTCTCTCTCTCTCTCTCTCTCTCTCTCCATTCATATTCTTAGCCTCTCCAATTTCCCTCTTCTTGCCAATTCCATTTCTCTCTCTCTCTCTCTCTCTCTCTCTCTCTCTCTCTCTCTCATATTCTTAGCCTCTCCAATTTCCTTCTTCTCGCCAATTCCATCTCTCTCTCTCTCTCTCTCTCTCTCTCACTCTCTCTCTCTCTCCTCTCGTGCTTATGCCTTTAAAAGTTTGAGTAAAAAGAAAAAAAATCGAGCATGAGATGAGGTTTTCTCAACGTTATCCTAATGAAGGGGCCGAAAAATAGTGATCTCGGGGCTTCATTTCCTTTTTGCCTTTTAACAAGATTCGCTTGCAAGTAATAAAAGCCCACCCCCCCCCCCTCCCCACCCACATCCATTTCCACCCCATCTTATCTCATCTCCTCCCTCCTGGCTCACTTATATTGCAGGGTTCAAACAGAAGCTTATTATAATCAAGGGGTTTCACTCCCCCCACGCACTTTTCCAGTTTTTCCTTACGTGAAATTGGTGAGTAAAAACAAAGTGTAGAGATTATTTATAATTATTTTTCTCTTATCTTTTACAGGAACTTCATGGAACCACATCGGTATCTAGCGTCTTCTAGACTGCAAGTCGATCGCAGGCATTCAGAGTTTCTCAAAGCATAATAAAGATAATTGCATGTCATCATACCAAAGAGGAGGTTCACTGCTATTTGAAATTATTGTCGGAAAAGATCCCGGACAATTTCACCATGCTGTAAATAATTGCTTAGCATTTACTCAGGTCAAGCTAATGAAGCCTCATCCTGAAGAACTTCGCGAAAGACCAAACCGCTTAATTCTAATGGCACCACTTCTTTCAAAGAAAAGGGCATACGTTAAAATGTGTATGTACAGTATGTATGTATATAATCATCATCGGCCGTAACTAGTCCAGTGCAGGACAAAGGCCTCAGAAATGTCCTTCCACTCGGGTCTGTTTATGGTTAACTTTATAACCAAAAATTTTCTGAGTTTACCAATCCATAGTCTTCTCTCCCTTCGCCAGCTTCTTTTGCAATCTCTAGGGACCCATTCTGTAATTCTTGATGTCCATCTATAATCCATCCTTCTAAATATATGCCCTCCTCATGTCCATTTCTTCTTACATGTTATAATATCCTCTATTTTAGTTTGTTCTCGTATTAATGTTGCTCCTTTTCTGTCTCTTAGTGTTATTCCAATCATTATTTCCCCATAGTTCTTTGATTTATAACTAGCTTGTATTAAGGTTCTAGTACTGTTCCGAGTTTCTGATATACTGTAAGTTAATATAAGTAGGACCACATGATTAAATACTACTCTTTTTTGAGAAAGTGTTATTTTAATTTTCATAATCCTATTTTGCTTACCAAAAGCTCTCCATCACATGCTTATACTTCCTCTAATTTCGGTCTCATGTCCCGGGGAAACACTTACTGTTTCATTAACACTCTCTAGAGGTTCGTCCATAACCCTTTTTTGTTACCTCTGCATTTTCTTTGTACATTATCTTAGTATTACTCATATTCTTTTTCAGTCCTACATTTCTGTTTTCTCTATTCAAATCTATCTTCTTTAGTAATTATTCCCACGAATCACTACACAGATCTATGTCATCTGCAAATCCCAAGTTGTTAAGGCATTCCCCATTTCCCCTTATCGAAATTTTTAAAAACTTCTGGGCATGCTGTGAATAACTCCTTTATTAATGGAAATTTTTTTTCACCATCCTTATGTAGTTTTTGGAACTATGTACTGTTCATATACATGTCTTCAAGTGTTCTAGGATAAAATTAATCTATTCCTTGTCTTTGAAGTGTTTCCATCATTGCTTTGGTTTTAACAGATTCAAAAGCTTTCTCATAGTCTATAAATGCAATTCATTGTGGTTTGTAATAATCTGTTGATTTTTCCATTAGCTGACTAATTACTAGAACATGGTCTGTTGTTGAATATCTACTTCTAAAAGCCTGCCATCTCTCTTGGTTGTTTAAAGTCTAGCTGTTTCTATTCGGCCCAATATGATCTTTCTAAATATTTTATAAATTACAGAGTGAACATATTAGGCGATATATATATATATATATATATATATATATATATATATATATATATATATATATATATATATATATACACACACACACACACACATATATATATATATATATATATATATATATATATATATATATACAAACATACATATATGCTACATAAATGTCCATGCTTATATACAAAGGTTTATTGAAACTAATCTTGGACTCAATACCAATATTTTAACATTTCTTGCTCGTTTTATTTGTATTTAACTTTCAGGTTTGATATTCTCTTGTTGTTGTTCTTGTTAATGGCCTATTGGCATTCTGTTCTGTGGAAAATTTCTGGTCATAACAATGGACAATGTAGGGCCGGTTTGATTATAATCTTTGCATTGTGGAAGATGATCCTGATCATGATAAATATCAATAATCAATAATTTAATCAGATATTTTACCATCCGTCTCATAAAGCATTCAAGGTAAAAGTTAATAAAAAGCAAAGACAAAAACATCTATTCCAACAGGCCTTCATTTTCCTTTTTATTCACTTGCTTTACAAATATTACTTTACCTACAAAACTCCACAATTCCTTATTTCTCCTTTCTCCTCAGCCCAATACAACTGTTCCTCCCAAATCCTCTCCTCTTTCTGTTCCCTGTTGTTATCTTATTCCAGAGCCAGTGGTGTGTTTTATCCTCGTCTCTGCCTTGCTCTCGAAAATTCAAGGATGTGAGGAAGTAAAGAGTCTGTCTGGGTCAGCAAAGATCCATCAAAATTCTTGCGAGGGGCATCATCAGGGTCCATTGCTTTCCTTTTATCGCTCGCTTGTCCGCTCCCGGAGAGACCCCCGATCAAATTCCTCCTCTTCTTCGTTTTCTTCTTCTTTTAATCATTTATCTATCAGGGTTCCTTTCTCGTTTTGCATTACTTTATTCTATAACTTTCTCTTTTAATTTACTTTCATTTTTATAATGTTGTTTCTCTTTCATCATATTGTTGACATCTATATTATTCATAATATTCTTAAATTAGTTTTAGGTGGTGCAGTTTTCCAGGAGTGAATTGAATCTTAGATGAAAATCTTTTAGATTATCAATATAATTTAATATTAATGAATCTCTAGCAGCGTAACTTGTTTGCCACATTTATATATTGTCAAAGGTTTTACTAACAATTCTACAATTATTAATAATTAAAGAAATCTTATATTGTTAGATAAACAAAAATACTAGACAAGAGAATAACGGAATTCAGCATTTGTTGCTTTTTATTATTGTTAAAATATTCTTTATTTGTACGAGCACGGGCTCTTGTTGCGGAAGTTGTTGGATCAATGTGGTTTCGTGCCAACACGGGTTCTTGCTGGCAAAAGGCCAACTTAATCTTCCGGCGTCTTTCATTTATCAGTCCGTTTTGAAAACGAGCCAGCATTTCCGTTGAATAAAAGCGGGCGAAGGGTGATATTCTCCAAGTAAACATCAGTTCAAAGAGCAGCAGCGGTAACGTTTCCTACCAAATGGATTTCATGACTTACACGGCGCAGTTTCTTTAGCGGTTTCATCTTACCTAAATGACACACATCTCTTTTGCCATGTGATTCGAGCGTGCAAAGAATCTTCGCCATTATGGACTCTCGGGGCCTGACAAGGAAGATATAAGTGCCTATTTACAATTTCATAGCCTGGGATTTTTGTTTCCCTGCTACCCACACCCGGTAGTCGAGTTCCGTCGTCTGCGGCAACATTTTCCATCTGACACAAAATGCATTGGATGGGGAAATGTATATTTTAAAACTAAGTATGGCACGCATTTATCTGTTTGGTCTCTCTCTCTCTCTCTCTCTCTCTCTCTCTCTCTCTCTCTCTCTCTCTCTCTCTCTCTCTCTCTCTCTCTCTCTCTCCGAATACATACAGTATTCAAAAACATGTAAATACATAAACACACCATAAGTGTTATAGCAAAAAAAACTGTTTTCTGAAAGAAATTATCACTTCAAAATGTAGATGAATATATTGACGTATAGAATTTGGACCATAAATCCTAGCGATGGGTAGGCTATTCCCTTTCTCCTTCTCTCGCCATGACCAAACCACATTGCTGTTATTTTTAGTATAGCTACAATACCATTCAGTCCTCTATAAGTAGTCTCAGATAGCTAGCTCTCAATCCCGCACTTCTCTCAGAATAACATTCTATAATTTAGTTCATACAGCCCCGTACATTTTAACTTTTACCTCCCTTGAAACAATATACACACCCAAATACGCTTACGAGTTCAAAGATATATGCCACCTGAGTATACCCGTATGTTTCTTAGGAGGGCCCTTAAAAGATACACAAAATTGAATAAGCCATTATATTTCGACAGATATGCATCCGAGCGGGTATTGGTTTATTTTAGGGTCTTTTTCAATAATCTGTTATATCATAGATGTCATCCTAACAGTAAACGACGGTATATTAACACAATTCTCTTACCTCCACATTTTCTCTCCCTCTTTCCTTTTATCTATATTTCTTTATCCTCCGCCTCATCCTTTTTCAAATACAGCACGCGGGGAAGAGTTTTC
>NC_090737.1:15795489-15800489 GCF_036898095.1 Palaemon carinicauda
AACATGAAAACTAACAATCAGGTGGTGTAACAGACGCCCTCGTAAAGAACTTTTTTTTTCCCCTTTTGGAGCACGTGACTGGGATACCTGGAGGCACAACATGCCACTTCTTTCACAATATTGTTAACTTTAATGAGTGTTCATTTTTTTTTTTTTTTTACGTTTTTGTTTCCCCGATACGTTGTTATGATCGGGCTATATTGTAGTGCCAGGATACGGTAGATAATCCTTGCCGGATTAATGATTCGGAAAGCAATTGAAACGATAGCACATGAAGGAACTGTCTGTGTAGCTGTCTGTGTCTGTATGCTTCTTATTCAAGTGCTATCGTAATTCTTCTTTGACATTCAAAACGAGTGTTTATTCATCAATGACTTCGAGTGATTCAAAATGTATCAATTGATTCCTGAAGAGAAATTACAGCTTCAATACTGCTTTCATTGTAGCTTATCTGTTTTCACGTTTGGACTCTATTATTTACTGTATTTGGATATATAATCAATACAGTCTACTATATATCGTTTCTCGCATACATTAAAATAATACAAAATTAAAAAAAAAAAAAATAATAATAATAATGAAATTAAGCATTACTTATTTCGCACTGAAAGAAAAACATACATTCACCAATAAATATTAAGACTTCTGAGGTATTTAGCCCTCGCGATATACAACATAAGGTTGGAAAATAAAGAAACGGCTGTCATATCAAAACCTTGCATAGTTTTCTGTAACTTTGTTTTTCTTGACCATTATGCCCCAGTGCAAGTGCCGGGGAGGTCATTCAGCAATAACGCATTACTGTGTAAAAAGAAAAATAGACAAGGAAACAGAAAGTAGGAAGGAAACAGGAACAGAAGTAAAAAAAAAAAAAAAAAAAAAAGATAGATTGGGGGTAGGGCCCAAAGGACCGACCACTCGAATAGGCCTACAGAGATCCTCACAGCAGGACTCCTAAGGGGAGTTTCCCATAGACAGTGTCAAAACTAATTATTCATAAATTACAAATACACCATAATCATCAACTCTCCCAAGAAAAACAAGCTAATAAAATCTCAAAACACTGAAGAAAGGTGTTATCTAATGAAGAGTAAACTGCAATTTTCCTTAAAGTAAATTATAGTATGAAGGTGGAACTTCAAGTACCATACTTTGTATACCTTATGCGATGTTGATACGAATGTTTGCAAGTATATAAGAAAGCACATGGAAGTTGAATAAGAAAGTAACAAGAACTTATACAGAGAAATGGGTCTTATTGAGTTGGTTTGCATTTACAAAACCTGGAGGCTTCACCCCCAAAGAATCGTTTCATAGATAAAAAGTCCATAAAAACTGAATAATATGGTGAAAGAAAACTAAAGATAAAGAGCCCACAACTCAGGAATAAAACTGCTCAATAGAAATATAAGTGCCTCAGACGAAGGCAACTAGGCAGCCTAAAGATTAAGAACACTGCTAAAGGTAGTTTACATCCCCATTACTTTCCCATATATCCACAATTCCGTGAAATAAGCCACTGCGCACATCTGTCTCCCCCTTTTCAAACGTTTCTACCTTATGCCGGAAGCATAGCTAATTGCTGGCGAATTTATGAAAAATGCTCAGGATATACAGTAGCTGTGCTGAAATCGGTTGGTGTGGTGTGTACGCATTACTTTACACGCCCAACATATATACTTAATCATATGTGTGTATATATAGGCTATATATATTTATATATATGGGTTTGTGAGTTGAAATCGGTCTCCTCCTACGACTATTGCCGCAAAGGGCCTCAATTAGATTTCAACAGTCATCTCTATCTTCTATATATATTACATATATATACATACATACCGTATATATATATATATATATATATATATATATATGTATATATATATACATACATACATACCGTATATATATATATATATATATATATATATATATATATATACAGTATATATAAATACACACACATATATATATATATATATATATATATATATATATATATATATACATGTACCATATATATACAGTATATATAAATGCACACACACATATATATATATATATATATATATATATATATATATATATAGATAGATAGATAGATAGATATACATCATATATGTGTATACACTCACACACACACACACACACATATATATATATATATATATATATATATATATATATATATATATATATATATATATATATATATAGTTTATATATACATATATACAAACTATGCCGCCATCTACATGGAATCGGGGCTTTGTTCCTTGCTTATAATTGTAGAAGCAATTGGTCTCCAAAGAACGAAATCGAGGCCAAACTGCCAGCCTTTCTTCAGCCCTCCACGACTCCCCAGTATAATAATAACTGCTCCATTTAACAATAGGAGAAAAAGACAAAGGAACATGATTTAGACAGGGCGCCTGGAAAAACAAAAGATTTGGCCGAAAATATTTTATTTACAGTTCAAGCCGGCGGGTGTAAAATACCAACAACGGAATTCGTGTATTCTCAAATAAATGTTTAGCTTTAATTAATCCCTTGAAAAACATTTTGCAACATTTCGCTGCTCTGATTAAAGCAAATCCGTAGGGAATTTACCACTCGATATATAACAGAAACCTTTTGAAGGCAACCGATCTGGCTGTTATCATAACATTCAATCGTTGTTTACTGGTCCCAGCCAGTTACATGGAAGCATATCTGTTGGTTTCTAAAGGACAAGTTTTTAAGTTTGCGACTCTGGGATTCGGGGAGGGGTCAGGTCAATATGCTATTACTTCCGTGAATGGCTTTCACAAAATAGAGTTTTGAATAGAATACCATAGCTGATACTTAAATATATTGCCAATGGGTGAATTCTCTTGGTTTCCAAAACACGAGAATTTGAAAGGCGTCGCCTGTGGATCGTATTATAGCAGTAAATTTTCGTCCCTAAAATAACTACGCATTTATTCTCTATTTCCATTTGGGCATTATATTTTTTTTAAACACAAAGCAAGCGTACCCCATTAAAAAAAAAAAAGCGAGATAATCAGGCGTAGCGTATACTCACAGACCGTCGAGGTGAGCGATTAGAAAGTGCCTAATAAGGGGTCGTTATTTCCCTCTGAACGAAATTGTGAGATCTCGAGGAGAATCAGAAAATGCCACTAATCCACCCAAAAGCCAAGTTAATCAATTATTCACTCGGTATGAGTAGCGGCTAATTGCACATATATGCTCGTTATTGTTGGACCTCTTTGAGTAGACCCAGGGAACACTTACATGTACATAGCAGGGGCGGTCTTGTTTGCTTAATTACCTACTTCTGTAATAATTGGTCAACGCTTTGTACTGCTGTCTGCTCCAAAATGAGAAAACTCATTCATTCCGGGTTTCTGTGCGTCGGCGGGTGAGCTTAATTGCATTTGTGCGTAAGAATTTGCATTTAATTCACATCTGTGCTCATGCCTGCTTGTGCTGATTAGCGATTCTGTGTTCGCTTCAAAGGAGTTGTATTCTGAAACCGAGTGGGTAACACAGGAAGATTTTTAGCCATCATATTATTAATACTTGAAATAAATTAAAAATATGTTTGAGATACAAATTGCATATTTGCGTAAAAATTCTTGCCACCAACTTGAGAGATGTAATTAAGGCGCGAATTGTGCACTTTCTTCTTTACAAAGTTCATCAATTATATATATATATATATATATATATATATATATATATATATATATATATATATATATATATATATACACATATATATATATGTATAAATAAATAAACGTGTTGTACAACAATGAGTAGAACATAGAAATCCAGTTCTGATGGCGTTAGTGGACTATGAAAAAGCCTTTGATAGTGTGCACCGGCCAATTTTGTAGAGAGTACTGCGTTATTATAGAATTCCTCTTAAATATGTAAATTTGGTTAAGCCTGTTCATAAGCTTAGCAAGTGCAAAGTTAATGTTAATGGATTCCTATCAAATGAATTTTCAGTGAACAGCAGAGCACTCTAAGGGGATGTGATGTTACCCATGTTGTTTATCCTCCTCATGGATTTTGTAATGCGTAGAAGTTGGAGATGGTGGAGAAGGATTGGATTGGATTGGTAATAGGAAATTAGCTGACCTAGAGTATGCTGATGACGTTGTCCTTATCAACAAAACAACACAGGATTTACAATGCTTGCTTACCAAAATGCAAGAAATATCAAAGGAATTTGGCCTCAATATCAATACTGTAGAAGAAAGATAGAGATGATGAGAACGGAATATGGAAGATGAAATATTGGAAGGAGAAAGGATTAATGAGGTAGAATCATTTTAGAATCATTTAACTATTTAGGAACTATCATCTCTAATACACCGTCTCTAGAATTGGAGTTTAATGAAAGATTGAAAAAAAACAAATCAGACAATGGCTAAGTTAAGTCAAATTTGGAAATCAAGTCGCCTGAAATTACATATAAAAATCAGGCTATTTATCAGTTTAGTGAGATCAATGTTAAGGGTACCTGACACTTGCACGCATTCGTGGCACGCACTGGCACGCATTGATGCGCGAACTCGCGTGAACGAGCCGTGAACAGTGCGGGAACTCGCGTGCCAGAGCGTACCAATGCGTGCCATGCGGGCCCAAAACTTTGAAATGTTTTAAGTTTGTGGCACGCATTGGCACGCACTAAATGGCCGTGAACGATGCGCCAACTGGAGTGAACAGTGCGGGAACTGGCGTGAACTGGAGTGAACTGGAGTGAACGATGCGGGAAGTGGCGTGAACTTTATAATGAAGAGAAACAAAAAGGAAACGAAAATATTAATGAAAAGGAAAGAAAAATAAACCTAATAAATTTTTATATTTGCTGTTTTAATGTGAAAAAAAAAATGATATCTTATTTCAAACTATTTCCATAACTTTATAATGAAGAGAAACAAAAAGGAAACGAAAAAATTAATGAAAAGGAAAGAAAAATAAACCTAATAAATTTTTATATTTGC
>NC_090737.1:15805489-15820489 GCF_036898095.1 Palaemon carinicauda
GTAAATTACATAAAATGCCATTAAGTGTTTCATTATTGTAAAGCAACAAGAATATCATTATTGATGCTAGCTAAGTTACAACCCTAGTTGGGAAAACAGGAGGCTATAAGCGCTTAACTCCCACAAGGAAAACAGCCTAGTGAGGAAAGAAAATAAAGAAATAGAATAGTGCGCCTGAGTGTACCCTCATGCAAGTGAACTCTAACCCAAGGCAGTGGAAGACCGTGGTACACAGGCTATGACACTACACAAGACTCGAGAACAAGGGTTTGCTCGTGGACTATCCCTTCAGGATGGTCGCATATTCTGCATGTAAATGTTCCATATTTAGGTTCGGTACGTTTTCCGGTTTCGCTGATTGGGGGTAATTTGGACACAACGTCCATCCGCAGGTCCCGTGTCTAAACAATTTTACAATTTCATGATGCAGAAACACAAATTATGGTAATGCTAAGTTTAATGGTGAGAAAAGCCGACTTAGAGGGCATCAACATTTCGGTATGGACTGACATATTTAATAATAACAAAAGTAGAGGGACATTTTAATTACATGTTGTAATAATAATAATAATAATAATAATAATAATAATAATAATAATAATAATAATAATAATAATAATAATAATAATAATAATAATAATAATAAGCGGGTGGAAGGGAACCTCAGTTTAATAAGGAACTGGAGAATTACGACAACGCCAAACATTCTTAAATTTATTTCCGTCACCAACAAATCACAACGTTTCAAACATCTCTGTGTTCATAATCATGTTCCTGGGTAAAAGAAAGTAAAACAATAAAGAGCAAGCTGTACATAAATATTGTAAACAAACAAATAAATTCTAAGTTAGAATGGGAAAAGGCATAATTAGGCAATCTTCAAAGGAAAGCTAGAAATTTCTTGATTAAGTTGTGGCTTTTTAGATTTTATAAAAATTGACTCTGCTATTCTTATTTCATTTTCATATGAGCCTCTGTATATTATTGAAAAGTTGTCCAAAGAGAATGAACACTTACAATCCATTTCGCAATGGTCTCGTATGCTGGACTGTAAAGGTTTGGACAAGGCTCTGCCAGTTCGGCTGCTAATTCCCTTGTGATCTTGGTAGCGAGAAAAAATGCATTTTTTCGTGGAGCCAATGTAAGCTAATTGGCAATTTGGACAGTTAAACAGGTAAACCACCATTGATTCAAAGGTCTTTTGCAGCTTTTCTTTATGGTTAACAAAACTTTTTATTTTGGAGTAATTATAGAATATTAAATTCGTTTTAATTTGTGGTAGGTATTTACTCAGGATCTCATGTATTCTGATTTTAATATATTTGTTTGTTTCATCATTAAAATAAGGTAATTTTATGAAGAGTTCAACTTTTTTTGGACCAAATTTCTTTGGTTTAGGACAAAATATACTGTTAAGGAAAGTTCTGAGTTTATAATAGAATATTTTGGATGGGAAACCATTGTTGGAAAAGAATTTCTCCAGGAAACATATTTCCTTATGAAAATTTTCAAAAGATGACGTTAATCTAAACGCTCGGTAAAACATTGTGCTAAATGTGTTTAACTTGAAATTGGCATAGCATCTACTCAAAAAATTAACTCCGAGTCCTGTGTGAGAAGGTTTTCTGTAAATGTTGGTGTCTATACCGTTATTTGATTTTTTTATCAAAATATCTAAAAAGGGGATTTGATTATCCTGTTCTTTTTCTATCGTAAATTTGATTTTTGGATGTTGTGAATTCATGTAATTTAAAATCTAAAAAGCCACAACTTAATCAAGAAATTTCTAGCTTTCCTTTGAAGATTGCCTAATTATGCCTTTTCCCATTCTAACTTAGAATTTATTTGTTTGTTTACAATATTTATGTACAGCTTGCTCTTTATTGTTTTACTTTCTTTTACCCAGGAACATGATTATGAACACAGAGATGTTTGAAACGTTGTGATTTGTTGGTGACGGAAATAAATTTAAGAATGTTTGGCGTTGTCGTAATTCTCCAGTTCCTTATTAAACTGAGGTTCCCTTCCACCCGCTCAGTATCGGATATTATCATTCGCCGCTATAACAGGAACGCCTGGATCCAAGTACGACAATGGGAGAGCCAGCTGAAGAAATGGGAGAAGGCAAAACTTGACGTTACGTTTCTGGAAAGATGTCAGCTCTATAACGTCATCCCAAAATTTGCGAGATTTAAACTACATAGAAGAGAATTACAACGGAAGGACTTCTACAGAAAATGGCAAAAAACTTTGATATTAAAGGAGCTCGACCAGAAGAGGAAAATAGTTGAAAGACACAAATTAAATTTAATGAGATGTTATGAAACTGTAAAAAATGTGTTATCTTTTATTGATTTCAATCATATATTACATTATATTCATAAAAATGTAGATAAATTTAAGTACCAAATATCTGTTAATCATGCACGAAAATTGTATAATTTAGGGGCATTTTACAAACCACCTTGTTTAGACTCTCATTGTGTAATTACAAACTTGTCAAACAGATCCTTTTCCAATAAGGAGAAATGGTTGTTATCCTTTGGACTGGAACATTGTCTATCCCCAAGGGCATCAAAATTCAAATTTTCTTTCTCTTTAGAATCCATGTATTGTAAACTTATGAATTATCCAATTATTGACAAATTTCATCCTGGTGACCTTATAACAGACTTAAAAACATTAATGTCTAACACCCTTAAATTTTTCAAACAATCTGAGAAGGTAAGCTTTGATATAATAACAGAGTCGGATCTCAAAATTCTGAAAAACTTGAAAAAGGATAAAAACATAATAATATGTAAACCGGACAAAGGAAGAGGCGTGGTCATTATGAACAAACAAGACTACCTTACGAAAATGGACTTCATTCTCAATGACCCTTTCACATTTGAAAAATTAACATATCAAGACCCTTTTAAAAATACCCTTTTGTTAGAAGACCGATTAAATAGATTTTTAAAGAAATTATTAAACCAGAAAAACATTAATGAAATAGAGTACAAAACATTATATAGCAGCGGATCTAATCCAGGAATTATATATGGCCTTCCAAAAATACATAAGGCAAATATACCACTAAGGCCAGTATTGTCATCTTTTAAAACTCACAATTATGAATTAGCAAAATTCATAATTCCCGGAATAAACAAATATGCTAAAAATGAATACTCCCTGGAAAACACCTATGAATTTTTTAATGACATTAAAGATACCCCAATAGGTGAAGAAAACTATATTGTAAGTCTAGATATAACGTCCCTATATACGAATGTACCGGTTCAGGAAACTATTGATATAATTACAAATCTCATATATGATAATAACGACAACTTCAGAGGTTTGAATGAAAATGATTTCAGAAAGCTTTTAGATTTAACCGTTAATAACACCTACTTTGTATTTAATGGAAATTACTACAAACAAAAAGAGGGTTTAGCAATGGGTTCACCTTTATCTGCCACTCTAGCAAATATTTTTCTTTGTTATCATGAAGAAAAATGGTTAAATAATTGTCCATCAAATTTTAAGCCATTTTACTACAGAAGATACGTAGATGATACATTTATCATATTAAAAAAGAAGGAAGATGCGGAAAACTTTTTAAATTACATGAATTCACAACATCCAAAAATCAAATTTACGATAGAAAAAGAACAGGATAATCAAATCCCCTTTTTAGATATTTTAATAAAAAAATCAAATAACGGTTTAGACACCAACATTTACAGAAAACCTTCTCACACAGGACTCGGAGTTAATTTTTTGAGTAGATGCTATGCCAATTTCAAGTTAAACACATTTAGCACAATGTTTTACCGAGCGTTTAGATTAACGTCATCTTTTGAAAATTTTCATAAGGAAATATGTTTCCTGGAGAAATTCTTTTCCAACAATGGTTTCCCATCCAAAATATTCTATTATAAACTCAGAACTTTCCTTAACAGTATATTTTGTCCTAAACCAAAGAAATTTGGTCCAAAAAAAGTTGAACTCTTCATAAAATTACCTTATTTTAATGATGAAACAAACAAATATATTAAAATCAGAATACATGAGATCCTGAGTAAATACCTACCACAAATTAAACCGAATTTAATATTCTATAATTACTCCAAAATAAAAGGTTTTGTTAACCATAAAGAAAAGCTGCAAAAGACCTTTGAATCAATGGTGGTTTACCTGTTTAACTGTCCAAATTGCCAATTAGCTTACATTGGCTCCACGAAAAAATGCATTTTTTCTCGCTACCAAGATCACAAGGGAATTAGCAGCCGAACTGGCAGAGCCTTGTCCAAACCTTTACAGTCCAGCATACGAGACCATTGCGAAATGGATTGTAAGTGTTCATTCTCTTTGGACAACTTTTCAATAATATACAGAGGCTCATATGAAAATGAAATAAGAATAGCAGAGTCAATTTTTATAAAATCTAAAAAGCCACAACTTAATCAAGAAATTTCTAGCTTTCCTTTGAAGATTGCCTAATTATGCCTTTTCCCATTCTAACTTAGAATTTATTTGTTTGTTTACAATATTTATGTACAGCTTGCTCTTTATTGTTTTACTTTCTTTTACCCAGGAACATGATTATGAACACAGAGATGTTTGAAACGTTGTGATTTGTTGGTGACGGAAATAAATTTAAGAATGTTTGGCGTTGTCGTAATAATAATAATAATAATAAAATAATAATAATAATAATGTAAAAAGGTAACACATTTAAAAAAAAAAAAAACAATTCAAATAAGTAAATAATACCATACTGAAAAGCCTGTCAGGAGAACAAATCAAGTCAGAGTAGGTAGTGTCTGTGGAACAATATTTGTGCACAAACACAATATGACAGTGATTGCTGACATCATCAGTTCATCTTTACCAGATTGAACAGTTAATGACCAAATCCACTCTTTCCCTAGTATTTATGCTATATATACTGAGTGTGCTGAGTTTGTCTAAATCATCTGAGAAGTAATTGCAAATTTTGTTCAAAGGCAAAAAAATTTGCGAGGGCCATCTTCTATTTAAAGGTGACAGTAATGCTCTTAATGTAGTCTAAAAATAATTGATGAAAAAAAAAGTGATTCTGGATGTTGTGAAAGTTATAAAGCACAAGATGAGCGAAAAATGTGAATTATTTAATGTGCAAAGGTGACCTTTTATACAGTACCTGTTCCAAATGACTATGCTAACATCATAAATAATAATAATAATAATAAAAAAAAAAAATAATAATAATAATAATAATTATTATTATTATTATTATTATACATTTTATATATCGGAAAAAGCAGTGAATCTATCTAATTTCCCTCTCTGATTACAGGTTTTATCTACACAATTTATGTGTATTTATGAACTGAACTCCCAAATCTCACTCTTCTTATGGCAATGCTCTTAAAGGTCTTTTGTTCGAATAGAATATTCAGCATTTCGACAGACTAGGAATCATCCACGGTACAACTTCAAGCATTTTAACGGAATAGAAATCTATGCTATTTAATCTAATGGTGGCATTGTGTTTTTATCCTCTTCAACTATAAGCACACCATTCACTTTACATCTGTCAACAGGCTTCTAAGACATATGCGTCAAACTCAACGGCTCCTCAACAACGTTCATCAAACTCAACGGCTCCTCAACAACGTTCATCAAACTCAACGGCTCCTCAACAACGTTCATCAAAGTCAACGGCTCCTCAACAACGTTCATCAAACTCAACGGCTCCTCAACAACGTTCATCAAACTCAACGGCTCCTCAACAACGTTCATCAAACTCAACGGCTCCTCAACAACGTTCATCAAACTCAACGGCTCCTCAACAACGTTCATCAAACTCAACGGCTCCTCAACAACGTTCATCAAACTCAACGGCTCCTCAACAACGTTCATCAAACTCAACGGCTCCTCAACAACGTTCATCAAACTCAACGGCTCCTCAACAACGTTCATCAAACTCAACGGCTCCTCAACAACGTTCATCAAACTCAACGGCTCCTCAACAACGTTCATCAAAGTCAACGGCTCCTCAACAACGTTCATCAAACTCAACGGCTCCTCAACAACGTTCATCCATTTGGCGTAGCAACAGCGCTCTATGAATGACTCTACTCTAGCGATGGTATTGTTATCATCCTTTCGAACGCCTCCCCCTTTTCCCCTGTGCAAGATTATCCTTTGGTTATTAGCTTTTGTGTATTTGCTCCTGGCTGGAAACCACACTGCAATTATCATGTCCTTCATATTCAGTGATGCTCTTCCTTTCACCTTCTAAATACAAGACTGCTATTAATTATATAATAATTGGATTTCAAAATATCATCTGAAAGAAATCATGCATCACGCTTTCTCTCTGGTGAAAATAGTTATACGTAATGCAGATAGATTAACTTTAACTCAAGTAAAAGAAATAGAACCGATGGAACTAAGGACAATCAAGTAAATATCTCTACCAATAACGAGAAAACTAAACTCCCAAGTCTTCCAACGACAAAAGTTGGCGGTAGGAGAATTGCTTGAAATTCCCGAATTATGTGCATGTTTGGGGAACATGTTTTGAATAACAAAAGGGAAGAATAATTTCTTAAAATAGGAGATTAAAGCACAAGAAACATTTCGCAAGGGTACAAAACCATTCTGCATGATTGCTACCAATTAAAAAGAAACTATTTCAATTTTGCTGTTTTGCATCAATTAGAGGCATTAAGGGAACACAGCAGAAACGAATAATATAATTTCCAAAGGATAATCATTTAGTTCTGAGAGGTACTCAAATCACAAGAAAAGTGCATTCGGGGAGCATGCCATCTTCCAGATATTAATCTACCCCATTCTATAAAATATTCTTAGCAATACTCTAAAAACATGATATTATTTCTGTCAATCTAACTTCTACATAAGCAAAAGGTTCGATTTGAAATTTTCTATTTTTAAAAACTTTTTCGATTTTTTTATTTTTTTTTTTTGAACGCATGTATTAACACAAGCGTACTCATATTCATTGCAATACAAATATACAAAATTCGAAACAAAATACAATAATTGTATATCTTTCCATTAATCAACTAAAATATGGCATCTAAATGAATTATTCTCTTCCAAACATGGTTTGACGACGAGATTCTTCGTACAGTTAAGTAACCAAATCTTCGCTCAATAACCTTCGCAAGGCTTCCTACAGTCGAGGAATATTCAAATGATTTGGCTCGTTAATTTCCTTACCAAAATACTAAACGCCCCCAAAGAGGTTTAGTACGGTATTATTAAAGCTCCTAGTACGCCCCCCCCCTCTCTCTCTCTCTCTCTCTCTCTCTCTCTCTCTCTCTCTCTCTCTCTCTCTCTCTCTCTCTCTCTCTCAAGAAAATTGTTTTCTTCGAATGAATTAGTTGTAGACATTTTGACTAGTGCTGAATGGGAGCTTTGCAAGGGTTTGGACAAATTTTCAGTTTTTTTTTTTCTTTTTTTTTTAGGGGGAGGGGAGAGTCCTTGGAACCAGCTACTTTTCCTTGGAAGAGGAGAATGATAATTCAACAAAAGCTCCCCAGATAATTATGCTGAACAAATCATTAATACATTCAGAACTTAATTACCCTCGACAATGTTTTTTTTTCTTTTTTATAGTATTTCTGTTTTTGCACATTTTGTTCTCTTGTGTCTGTATTGGGTACGCTCTATTTACTTGTTTCTTTGTTTGTCTGTTCTACTGCGCTTGCTTTGCTATTTTTGCTCCTTTGTTTGATTTCGGTATACTTTGTCTGCAAGTGTGTATGTTTGTATGTTTTTAAACTATGCTTGCTTGCTTCTATTTGTCTGTATATGGTAAGCTTTGTCTGCTTATTTTTTTGTAAACTTTAATACTTTTCTTGCTTGCTTGCTTGTATTTAGTAAGATTTGTCTGCTTTTTTTAAGCTTTAAAATTTTGCTTGCTTGCTTGCTTTTTGTTTGTTTGTGTTTGGCACTTTATAATTGCTTTTTGTAAGCTTTAACTTTGTTTGCTTTCGTCTGTTTGTTTGTCTGTATTTGGTACGCTTGTTTTTCTGTTGACATAGTTGAATTCTTACAATTGGAGCTTTACGGAAACTTTACCAAGGGGCAATAAGTAACTAGATTTTGGGAGAGATAGGAATGCTACTTTTTAGAAGGGTCCTCTTTGGGGGGGGGGGGGGTTTCTTGGTTTCGGCGGAGGTTTGCAGTGGCAAATCACTCGATAACATTTTGTTTAATTCTTTCACCAACACAGACATCAGATTTTACAATTAGCGTTTACAAGGAAGTGATATAACTTTTAATATCAGATTTTAAAGGGAAGTGATGATATTAGTCATTTCAAATTTTACAACTAAGTGGGAGTGGTAACAACATTAACCACAGATTTTACATGAAAGTGGATACACTACTCATCTACAATTCTGCAAGGAAGTTGAAACACCATTAGCCACAGATTTTACAAGGAAGTAGTTGCAACATAAATCTCAGGTTTTACATGGAAAAGGACATACTTTTAATCACATATTTTACAAGGAAGTGGACAACTAATCCCATATTTTAAAGGGAAGTGGTAACACAACTAATCCCAGATTTTAAAGGGAAGTGGTAACACAACTAATCCCAGATTTTAAAAGGAAGTGGTAACACAACTAATCCCAGATTTTAAAAGGAAGTGGTAACACAACTAATCCCAGATTTTAAAGGGAAGTGGTAACACAACTCATCCCAGACTCTAAAGGGAAATGATTACAATACAGTACTGATCTCACATTTTACTAGGAAATGGTCACCCAATTTACCTCACATTAGACATGGAAATGGTTATAATATTTATCCATGATTTTACAAAGACGACGGCCACACTATAAGCATCAGATTTATCATGGAAGTGGTCACTTGTTAATTTCTGATTTTACACATTTACTGACTGGTCTTATTTCTAATAGTACGATTGATAGGCATGTTGGTAACTTGATGTTAACCACCAATGCGTAAGGTCTGATTCATCTAGGAAACAGTAAGGATTTGAATATATTAAGCTGGGTACACGTGTTTGGTTTTACAATCGTTCACCCTTGTACCAGCAGCCCTTTCTTCACTGTCCTCTACTGTATATAAACATGGAAAATGGAAGTACCTAGAAGAGACTCTTTAGCTATGGTAATCTAAAATCGAACCATTATTCTCAAGTCTTGGGTAGTGCTATAGCCTCTGTACCATGATCTTCCTCTGTCTTGGGTTAGAGTTCTCTTGCTTGAGTGTACACTTAAGCACAACATTCTATGTGGCCTTATTTCCTTTCCTCACCGATATTTTCCCTGTTGGAACCCTTAGGCTTATAACATTCAGCTTTCCCAACTAGGGTTGTAGCTTAGCTGGTAATAATAACAATAATAATTATCTGGGCTTCAGAAGATATGTATGGTCAGAAGAATTGGGACTTGCCCTCTCAACTACGTTTTACAATGCTGAGAGCTTTGGGCATGTGAATTATTGGAAATCGGGCCATCTGTCCGCACACGTGAGGTGGGGAGACTATTCAGTATAGAAGGGCAACCGAGGTAAAACCAAACAGCTGCACTATAAAGAGAGAAAATGAAAATGAGGCAGAAACAAAGGTAAAGTAGAACGCTAAAATACGGTGCAGCTAGAGGCTGTGTGTAGGCTGAAAAGACCATTATGTTATGCCTACAGTGCGCCATGTGGGATGCACTAACAGAACCAATGCACTCACCCATGGGGTTTTGGCTATTTGGGTCAAAAAAATATGATTGCAAACACAGAGCTTAATAGTTTAATGGAATGGACAATCCAGGTTCCTTCACTTGCATATGCCTGAGGCCAGGCACTTTTGCTTTTGTTTCGAACTCTTGGGTCTCATGGCACAGTTACTTCAATGAGAGATTCTTTCTGGGTTGCTTCCCTTCCAAGAATCAGTCCAGTCTTCAGCCTGTATCACAAGATCTATTCTTAAACCTATAGCTCCCGAGTTACTTAATTTTTCACTTTCCAGCACCTTTTGGGGAAACATGACTATAACGCTTATTCCTACATAGTAAGTTATATAATCTATGGATATTCCACTGCAGGGCCATATCGACAGTATAGTGAAAATTTCGTTCTAAGGTATCTATTGCGTCAGAGCGTCAAAGGGTATTCTGGATGATCTCCGTGGTCATCCTGAATTTCCTGATTGTTCTCTTATCATAATCATGTAGTCGATTTATATGGAGAGAAATACCTATTATGCCGTTAAAGGATATATAGTACTTCAAGTATATGCATCTATGTGTAGGAAAGTCAATAAAATAAGTCTAGACTACAAAGACAAATGAGAGCTGTCGACAGCATAAACTCCCTTTTCGGCGTTGCAGACTCTATCGGTCTCTACTGCATATCTTAATTACATGTGTCTCGAATGAATGAGGGATACTAAGAAAATTACCATCATGGAAAAGGCCCTTGGAGAACGATCTCTGGTTCGTTTAAAACTTAATCATGTGCGTCTCTATTGCTTCCTCGTATTTCCCCGACTTCAAAAATGTCCTCTAAACTATCAGCCAACCCAAAGTTTATGTGACTCCACAACGTTATCTTGGCGTTTTCAAATAAGTAAAACGAACTCCCCCCAAAAAAATGGTAACTAGATGCATGATATGCAAATGAAGTTCAAAATTGCAAACTCGCCCTCGACATTAAACTTGTCTCCGCAAATCAAGATGCAAATGAGTCTCTGCTACTCAAGGCATAACAATGTACAATTCCGAAACTGCATTATGATACGATTTACCTTTCCCTCCCAGGCATAAGGGATAAGCTTCAATTTCTTTCCCTCTTATCAGAACTTCTATTTTCATTTTCTATTTGCTTCGGGTTATTCAGTTCTATACACTTGTGTAAATATAAATTTATATATATATATATATATATATATATATATATATATATATATATATATATATATATATATGTAATGTATATATATATACATATATATACATATATATAAATTCATATATATACATATATATAAATATATATATATATATATATATATATATATATATATATATACATATATATATATATATATATACATATATATATTTATATATATATAATTTATATATATATACATATAAATATATACACACACACACATATATATATATATATATATATATATATATATATATATTATAAATTCAATAGTTTGGTCCCCATTGTTACCATTTTCAAAACAAGGATTTTTTCTTTGCTCTACTTAATTTTTTTTGTTAAAAATTATGTCCATTTCATTTCGCAGTTTGTTAACCATGAGTTACTAAAAAAGAAGATAAAAGCCATGAATGACATGCAGATAAAGTAAACCTCAATCTTATACACTAACAAACCTGGGGTTATGTCTTGGCATAATCGTGAAAGTTAACGACACAGATATGATTACAGACGTAAATGCGGGTATAAAATGAAATCACAACTCATTCTCAAACATTCCATCTTCTTCTACCTCGGAGTCTTTAAGCAGTCTCCCCGTTTTTTGCTCATCAGTCTTATGAGAAGAGATGGCACTGCAGCTTTAGCTCCGTGATTGGCTGGCCCTCTCAGGACAGGCGAATCAGAATCAGGCAAAGCGGAGTCAACATTTTTTCTAACTTAGATGCATCTTTTTCATGAATACTGGCAACTTCCTCATCATTCCCCAAGTAATGTATCGTATCACATAACAGCTAAAATTGAATTTTTCAGAGTTTTTCGTCCTTTTTATGACACTGCGTTCCTTGAGAATACTATAGATAACTTACCTAACCATGTCAGTCGTTGAGGTTTATACCAGTATATTAAACCTTAAAAGTAAGTACTTAGCTAAGATAAAAGGAATGCAACTAAGGTTACAAAAGCGGTAGCTTTGCATAAGAGAAAAAAAAATACAAGAGAAAAATCGTAAATTATACTTTTTTACATTTCTGTCTAATTAACGAGATGAAAACACGGCAAACCCAATGATCAAAGGGGAAAGTAATGACAACATGCACATCTGAGTCACTAAATGTATGGTCACCATAACTCGACTCTGAGTAATGTTTGTTGATGGAGATTAAAGCCATAGATATCCTTTACTGCTCGAACTAAACTGAGCTCAACAAACTCATCCTGAAGGCGATGTTCATTTTAGGACATATAAAAGGGCAACATGGAATGCTTTGTCATTACTAAACCCAATATTTTCTTTTTTATCTGTTTCCACTTTTTATCCCATTTTTCTAAGAATTCTGGGGTTTTCGTCTGACAACACAACAATTTTGGTTTATTTTTTTACCATTTTTTTATAAATAAATACAAATACGGCATATCTGTCAACAACATGCTCGGTCTGTAAGAAAATTGTGTTAATGGACCTGGCTCCTTGAGACATAATGGTACCGAGCGTTGAAGAATTTCATAGGTTTTTGCATTCCACAACAGCCTTCACCCTAACTAGATTTTTCCTATTTTTTTTTTTTTTTGGTACGATGTCTTTAAAGATCTTTTTTTTTTTTTAACTGAAGAAGTGAAGCCAATAAAAATCAGATTTTTAACAAGACGCACTAACGATAACACAACCAATTAATCTGGCCCTATTTTTGCTTCATTGGACTATCGTGTAGTTCATCTACTTTAACACTGTTGGATTTCTTGCATCCAAAAAGTGCTTGAAATTTATAGTAGGAAAACCTGGGAAGGTCATTATTGTCCAAAATCTTGATGCTGCATTACAATAAAAGAGAGAGAGAGAGAGAGAGAGAGAGAGAGAGAGAGAGAGAGAGAGAGAGAGAGAGAGAGAGAGAGAGAGAGAGAGAGAGAGAGAGAGAGAGATTTCATTCGTTCCACAAAAATTCAATATGATTCTATTGGATCAGTTCATTATATCCTGATGCCCCATCTTCATCCCCAATGCTATACGTAAATTATGGGTTCGGTTGCCTTAATACGCCTTCCCCAGCCATTTCTACTAAAAGCATCTTCCTCCCATTTCTACCAAAAGCATCTTCCTTCATAACAAACCTTTCACGCTGACAGATTTGCTTTCACTATAGTTCTCTTTCATCTCCTATTTCGACGCATCTAACGTTTATGTTAACCTCACTGAATCTTACCATTCGTTTGTCCTTCAAAAGACTCTCCCCCACTTACATTTCTTCTTAAAACATTCATCAGTCAAGATAATTTTCTTACGAAACAATATCTTTAATACATTTTCTACCAAAGCAACCTTTTCCCCATCAGACGAGTTTTGTAAATTATGAACACTCCCAAGATACCATCTGCTTTTCCTTTGATTAACGAAAGTGCTTAGTTTATCTCTCCGCTCACTCCACTCTACCTTCTATATTAATTCTTAAAAACTCTATACCACTTCCAATATCATTTCATATGCATTGCTAACATCATTTATACTGACAATATGCATACGGTTACTTGAATTTTTTTTTTTTTTTTTTTTTACGGAAACATGCAACAACTTTCATTTACATTAATAGTCCAACATTTTCCTCTGGGAGCAAATTAGGAATGAAAGACGAGACCTTTATGCATTTCCACTCTGTTCTGGTTTTCTATTCATTACTTATTTCTAATGGTGTTAGCATTAACCCTAACACATTATAGCAGGTAGAGACGGTAAGAAAAAAAATCGTCATAACTCGTCTATTTTTCTAACCCAAGAAAACGCACTACTTACACGTAAGCTATGCAATCATAACCGAACCTTTCTCTTCCATATCCCTACCTTCCTAAATAATCAAACATTCCTTTTTATGAAGATTCATATGTAACTAATCCGGTGAGCTTCCATTTCTCATAATAAAAACGCTTCATCTATCCTCCCCACTTTCCCACGTAACAATGTTCCTTGAGTCTTCAACCTTCCCTTTTCTGAAACACGTCATACGAGTTCACGAAATTTTAAGACATACTTTTTTCAAGGGGGGAGGGGGGGCTGCGGTACGCTTAAGGTGTTTCGACATCAAATGTCATTAGGACAGTCTTCTTAAACACATATTTGTTACATCGATCTCTATAATGTTTTATGTCATAGTGGTCCAGTTGCAGGTATTTTATATTAAAACAATGATAAATTTGATAATGAAATAGATAAAAGAAAAATTAGTCATCAACACTGAAAGCAAGAAAATAATGCAGAATAAGAATAAAACCACGAAATTCTACTCTATTGTACAGACAGTCGTCATATAAACCAAAGTCGACGGACACAAGGTTGTTAAGACCAATTAATCGATCCCTTCTATAAGTAAAGGAATGCATAATATAACAGTAGGGAATCATTTACTTTTTTTTTTTTTACAAGATCATTAACGTTAATTAAGAGCTGATCGCCAGGCAATCAATCAGGGGTTGTCATTTATACATTTAGGTGATGAAATCTGAGAGACATGCCATATACGGAAATGTTATTTCTTCTGCATGTGGGAACGGTTGAGCCACCTGCTATTGTCTTTCTATTTTTCCAAAGGCAGTGGTTCTTTTTCCTTATTTTTCTTTACAATTTGCACAAACCTAGGTTCACATCACAGCGATTCTAATCAAGCTGATATTGAAGTAACTTCAACTGAAAGCGAAGAGAGCACAAACTAAGTCCAGCTGACAGTGACTTAAGTTCAACTGATAGCAGCTTAATTTTAACTGACAACAACCTAAGATCAGCAGACAATGACCTAAGTTTAACTGTCAGTGACCTATGTTCTGTTGAAAATAACCTGATTTATATTATCAGCGAGCTAAACTCAGCTGACAAGTCCAAATTTCAACTGACACTGGCAAAAGTTCAGGTGACAGAGACCTCAATTCAGCTAATAATGACCTCAGTTTAATTGGCAGTGACTTCAGTTAATTGAAAGTCGCAAAAGTTAATTTGATAAACCAGATAGTTCATATCTGATCTGCAAAACTTGCTTTCCCTTTCCAAAGTTTATCATAGACGTTGATCAACAAATACAAATTGTTTACAATTAT
>NC_090737.1:15825489-15831626 GCF_036898095.1 Palaemon carinicauda
TATATTATATTCAACATTTCCATATAAAAAAATCTCCATAACAATCACAATCACAATTACAACTAAGCATCGTTACATAATACGAAGGTGCATTATCTTTAAGAACATCAATGCATTTGCATCTTTTGCTCTTAAACAGTACCCCATTTTGCTATTATGACCCTTCTACGGTCCTCTATTGAGCCATGCAATTACGATTTCCCCCATACAATTCTATAATTTTGCCAGTATCTATGGCGTCCATTTGCCCCTAGCTTCAACCTTACTGGCCCCTCAAACAGTTCCTTCCACATAAGAATCTTTAATTAAGTCCATTTCTCACTCACTTTTTCCTGCATGCATTTCCCATTTTTTTTTTACCCTATTGAAACATTTTCATTAATTTCAAAGCAACTTTCCAAATATTTTTCTCTAAAAAGGAATCTACTTTCTAAAGATCACTTCCAGCTGTAAATGAGTACTTGTGCCTAATGGGGTGAATAATGAGAGCGAGCCGTTAACAAACCTCATAACTTACAGGTTTGCTGAGAAACCGGAAGGCTGTACTCCTTTGGAGCCACCCCATCAAAAGGGAATAATAGTAGAAGATATATATATATATATATATATAATATATTATATATATATATATATATATATATATATATATATATATATATATATATATAATATTCTAATGTTACTGTTCTTAAAATACTTTGTATTAATTGTTCATTACTTCTCCTGTAGTTTATTCATTCCTTTATTTCCTTTCCTCACTGACCTATTCTTCCCTATTTGAGTCTTTTGGCTTATGACCTCCTGCTTTTCCAACTAGGGTTGTAGCTCAGCTGGTAATATTATGTGTGTGTGTATATATATATATATATATATATATATATATATATATATATATATATATATATATATATATATATATATATGCTTATAGCATACTGCTTTCTCAATTAGGGTTGTAAGCTAGCATGCTATAAGCCCAAAGGCTCCAACACGGAAAAATAG
The DNA here is from genome assembly GCF_036898095.1 of Palaemon carinicauda. Taxonomy (NCBI): domain Eukaryota; kingdom Metazoa; phylum Arthropoda; class Malacostraca; order Decapoda; family Palaemonidae; genus Palaemon; species Palaemon carinicauda. Next base: position 15,826,492 of record NC_090737.1, read on the forward strand.
CTCAGTGAGGAAAGGAAATAAAGAAATAATTAAACTAAAAGAGAAATTATGAACAATTAATATGAAATATTTTAAGAACAGAAACAACAATAGAATACCTTTTTCATATATAAACTATAAAGAGAGACGTATATCAGCCTGTTCAACATAAGAACATATCTGTGTGGCATATACACCACACACGTGTGTGTATAAATAAATATATGTATATATATATATATATATATATATATATATATATATATATATATATATATATATATATACACACACACAGTTATGTACTTATGCTGAACAGGCTGACATATGAGAGAAAAGAGATATTGAAAAGTAACCTAAAAATGTTTATTTAAACCCAATAATACAATCAGTATTTTACAGCTTTCGTCCATCTGTGTCAAGACAATATCAAGAGTAACTGCACACATGAAGGACAATTCAAAATAGTTTTTTTTTTTTTTTTTTGATTCAAATAATTTACATATGTTTTGAAAAATTCATTTTGATATGACTGTGGAATCTTCTCTACACATCAAGAAGTACGAAATATTACTCATTCGCTTAATTTTATTCATATACACATATGCATGTACTGTGTGTATATATATATACACACACACACACACACACACACACATATATATATATATACACACATATATATAGTATATTTTTTGGGGTAGTTTCTCATCATTTCCAACCAAAAACAATGTGAGGGAAGAGAAAGCAAATGAATCTTGGGACACGAGCTGTCTGTATCGTGAGGCTTTTGCTCAAAGTTATGACCCTTCCCTTAACGATCCCCAGTTCATTATCCTGGACTTATTAATGATACTCTTCGTGGGGTAGATTTACGTGTACGGACAGTCATAAATGATGAATATGGACATTCTTGAGTTTCTTTAGTTACCAATTAAGCTATGAAGTTTTAGATTTTCAAATGAGCTAAAACACTAACTTAGAGAGCTCCGTTTATAATGTCTATAAAACAAATATAGTTGGTGGCCTAGCTAGATTATGGATAATTTTAGAGGAACCGCTAATTTACGGTTGTGGAGACGACACCTAAATGGCATTCGAGCCTCTTCCCCTAAGGCCAATGGCAATGAAGCTTTCACTCCTGCGGGTCAAGGGAAGAAAGTAATAGTATTCTCACGGCTCTGCTTGGTGTGCAAGTCACCTAAAGCCTAGGATATAGGTTCGAGACCCAATTCCTAGTAATGAAATATAAGCATAAAATCTTGGATGTAGTGCGAGAGAAAAAATGTAAGATGAATGATTCTTTCAAGTTGAGAGAGCTGGATTTTTGGCCCTTTAATGAGACAAATGTAAACAAGCAGTGAATAGGAATGAGAAGCATAAATATTGATGTGTGTCTGAGGTATCTGAGAGGCGCTGAACTAAGGAAAGGGTGGTGTTTGTAGTGATAGGGAGACTACAAACAGGCGACAAAGTACAAATTTGTTAGTTCAAGGACTGTATGGAGAAGAATAGTTCAAAGAGTGTATGGATAAGACAGAGTGTGGCCAAAGAATAAATTATAATGACGTTAAGATTAAGATATAGTAATGAATGTGAACTAAAACTAATCTTTAGGGAGTCTGAATTTGAGCCTGGGTGGGTTTGAAGATCAAAGTTGTGACGGGTGATTTGAATGCAAAGGTAGGCGACCGAAAGAGGAAGCATTCTTAACTGGCACAAGTGTCTTGGGAGTACGTGAGAATGGACACAGTTGTGAAAATTCCTTAGAGGATGAGCTAAATAGTTGGAATTGCAACGATTCAAAAGAGAAACCTTTACAAATCTACTAAAGATTTAAAAATAATCTTATCATTATCAATTAGAGCAAAAATAAGGAATTAAAAGATGAAGAAGATGGGATGATATATAGCTTTTGTAAATTTGAGTATGACATTGAGCTAGAGAAAATGGAATTGTGGACATATAGAGAGAAAATGAATGAGCTGGGGCTTCTGGTTAAAAACATGGAAGTGGAAAAAAAAGAATTTGTAAAATACCACAAGGAGTCATAACGAATGAAGGGAGACTGTGCTGGTATAGTAGTGTAGGCTGGGGGGATTAAAAATGATGTGTTATAGTATAAGGATGAGGCAATGTGAAGATAATTGAAGGATTACAGATTATTTGGGGCACAGTTACATAGCAAATGAGAATAGTAAACCAAACATACGGGACAATTTATATAGGATAGTTGATAAGAAAGTGGGAGATAAAACAAGACAGAAAATAGAATGAAAAAGTGAACTTTTTTAGTATTATAAAGATGTTATTCAATATGTAAATGAAGAGGGAGATAAATACAAAATAGACTTTGGAAATAAAAATGCAAATGTAAAGATGCTGTTTGAAGTAGATAAATTTCTCAGTTGATGAAGAGAGTATTCTGATGATTTGCTAAATGCAGAAGGCACGAGAGAGGCAAACCTGAATAAGACGGCAAAGGCTTAGTGTACTGGTATACATGCTGAGGACCAAAAAGACACAAGTAGTGGATGATACGACAAGTTAGATAGTGCAGTAGAGAAGATTGAGTCGCTGATGAAGGTTTGTACAGCATGTCTTGTGAAGGAAGGATTTTAAGGGGGGGGGGGGTTAAGGTAATAAAATGAAATGACATAATTGTAAGGGTTCAACTTCAGTAGAGAAGAAATATGCTAGGATTGAGAACGTAAGACAGTTGTTCTACATCTTTATGGAAGGAGGGATGTGAAAAGTCAGAGAGAGTGCAGTGAATGTAGGCGTGAAGTTGTATACTAAGAGCATTTTTTTGTGATTGGGATGTGGAATGGATAATTTACGGAAAAATGCATAACGGATAATGGTGAAATAAGAGATGAATCACAGAATAGGTGACATATGAAAGGTTGCATAAGGATGTCAGTGGAAGACAAGGTAGAAAATGCTTGAATGGATTGCTGCACTATCCTCCACTAATAGTATTAAAGAGCAAATGTTAAATGGGAGACGAAAAATGTAGCTAAGGTGCATACTAATTAAGATGAATTCATGAGGTATGAACTGTAGACCTAAGTAAAAGGAAGGGTAAACAGGTAAGAGTAGTAAGTATAGGTAAAAGGTTAGATCAGCGTAAACAGAGGTGGTTCGATCAGGTGGAAAGAATAGAAGAACAGTAGGTTAAAGAAAAGTGAGTAATAAAAAAGATCCTAGCATAAAAAATAAAGGTTGGATAGACAGTGTAATGTGAAAGAAGTTTTTAAAAGGAAGAGCCCTGATTTGCAGGAGGTGCAAAAGTGCTTTTTGTAAGAAATGGGTAAATCACTGTGAGGAGGTTTGATGCGCTGCTTGTGAGCTTTACGTGTAGGTGTTGAACAGACTTCCTGTGTTACTGCAGAGATTTTCACCTGCAATTCAAAAGTTAAAGAATCCATAAGGCAATGATTTTTGCGTTGCGTTTCTCTGTAACCGACCTCTGTTGGGTGAAAGGTTAAATGTTAGAAAATATCTATGCATACGTGTCCATGCATATTCACTTCTATATATATATATATATATATATATATAGTATATATATATATATTATATATTATATATGTATATAATATATATATATATATATATTAATATATATACAGAGAGAGAGAGATGGAGAGGAGAGGAGAGAGAGAGAGAGAGAGAGAGAGAGAGAGAGAGAGGAGAGAGAGAGAGAGAGAGAGAGTTTCCTGATGGTCTAGCTAGACAACTATGACACCTAGATACATCTTTTATTATTTCATCGTTCTAATCCTCTGAAAGTTGAACAACAACATAGATGTTCAACAATTACACCAATCCAACTCTTCGAAAAAATAAATAAAAGAGCATACAATTTCTGAGCCTAGACACTCTTTGACAGGTTTTACTTTTATCATTATTATTATTATCATTAGTATATCATTAACTCTAAACATATATAACAGCTCATCTTCACCATTCATGCATAAATGTACCACCGATTAAGGGCAAGAGCGAAATTGTAATGACTACCCAAATTTTTCCTTAATATAACTTTTACTGTTGTTAGTGATGTTTTTCATCAGCAGCCTTTGTCAAAAGATTCAAGGATTTACTGACGACGAAGTTGACGAAAATCTATTTCCTGGACAACAAACATGAGGAAAACGGCTGACAGAACGTCAAGGAGTTACAAAAAAAAGCATCTCGTCAGACAGCTATGAAAAATCGATAAAAACACGTTGTCAGACCAGAATCCTTAACATGAGGACTGTACCTCGATGACAGGGAGAATTTGCAAAAAGAAAAGGAAAAAAACTGTTGTATGGATTTATCACGTTGCCATGAGGTTGCACGAGAATATTTCTATATCTGAATTTACATATTAATTGAATTACTTAAGACATTTGATAATTAAAAATATCTTAACTGCACAGCACATAGTGAGGATCTTAAAATCCCAAATTATAACTACTGATAATAAAGATGATGATATTAGTCATATGTAAACCGTGTTTTACATGATGAGTGAAATTTAAAATGTAAAATAAGATGATGATACTGATGATTTGACAAGCTATCAACAGTACAAGTAAAATAATGATAATATATAGATCTGAACTAGGACTGTAGATATTGCGTGGGTGGATTTAACAGGGAGGAGGAGTTCCGATGTGCGCAAACTGCCAATCATTTGTTTATAGATATGGCATGTAATATATAGACATCTATGAATTTTTATACTAAATATATAACAAAATCCTATATCAGTATATTTTCAGCTGCATTTTTATATCTGCATTAGAGATGTATGATACATTATTCACAGACGTTATTCAAGTTGAGTATCAAAATTCTACTGTTTATTATCACTTATTTTTCCATTTCGGTCCACTTTTATATTGAAGTTGTCGTCTTTTTCTTAAAATAAATATCTTCATGAATAATATTAATAATATTATCATTATAATAATAATAATAATAATAATAATAATAATAATAATAGTATATCTCCTCTCATTGATCATCCATTGATAATAACAATAATAATGTAAATTCTCCCACTAGACTTCCACTGCATCCACAAGTGTTCTCTTTGACAAATCACCATCTCATATATTGCAATTCTCCGTCAAGACCTTTTATCTATCAACAGATTCCTC
>NC_090737.1:15832126-15862126 GCF_036898095.1 Palaemon carinicauda
GATACGAGTCCTTGCCTGTGCTTTTCTGACTTCCTTTGCTATTCTATATAAACATATTCTTATTAATATCATGGCTAACATCCACTCATTTATTAGCCATCTCTCTCTCTCTCTCTCATCATCTAGGACTTCCATTTCGAGTCAACATAGTTTGTAAATACTTATTCTTTTTATGTTTTGTTCCGCATTAATGGCCCCTCCCTTAGAGCAATGACAATAATAATATTTGTTTTATATACACAACTGTCCAATACGTTTATGAGCATCCAATCAAATTTGCTAGGAACAAATTATTCTACGTCAGATGCACTTACGCCAGGGCCCAAAAATACTTTTCAACCATTTTATCTCCCATAGCCTGTTCATTTCCCCATTATTCGTTCCCCACCTACTTTTCCCCACCATTCACTTCTTCTCCTTCCCCTCTTTCCCGACTCTTTTCCATTCACTTCCACCTTCTTCACCTGTCATCCAAGCAATTCCACCGATGCCCATCCAATCTTCCAATACGACCTTTCAAGTCATTGGATGCTACACTCACGTTAACTCACCAGCCTTTTTTTTTCGTTTTTGGGAAATGCCCTTTTGTGTAAGTGGTTGTAAGAGTCCATACTGTCACTCACATCCTCTAACCCCACCTCCCCCGCAACCCTATCCCCAGCAAGCCCGACCTACTTATCAGGGATATTACACCCCCTCATACATCTTCCGTTGGTCGCCCCTTTTCACTCGAATTAAACTGGAAGATGAGGATGCAAGTCCGGATGAATGGGGGAATTCCGGTAAATTGCAAGAAGGGAACTGCAGAAAAAAATTGGATTTTCCTTAACTTTCCTTTTGCAGCGAGAGAGAGGAGAGAGAGAGAGAGAGAGAGAGAGAGAGAGAGAGAGAGAGAGAGAGAGAGAGATAAAACTATCTTTAATTACAAGTATAACAGTAAATTACATAAAATGCCATTAAGAGTTCCATTATTGTAAAGCAACAAGAATATCATTATTGATGCTAGCTAAGTTACAACCCTAGTTGGGAAAACAGGAGGCTATAAGCGCGTAACTCCCACAAGGAAAACAGCCTAGTGAGGAAAGAAAATAAAGAAATAGAATAGTGCGCCTGAGTGTACCCTCATGCAAGTGAACTCTAACCCAAGGCAGTGGAAGACCGTGGTACACAGGCTATGACACTACACAAGACTCGAGAACAAGGGTTTGCTCGTGGACTATCCCTTCAGGATGGTCGCATATTCTGCATGTAAATGTTCCATATTTGAGTTCGGTACGTTTTCCGGTTTCGCTGATTGGCGGTAATTTGGACACAACGTCCATCCGCAGGTCCCGTGTCTAAACAATTTTACAATTTCATGATGCAGAAACACAAATTATTAATGCTAAGTTTAATGGTGAGAAAAACCGACTTAGAGGGCATCAACATTTCGGTATGGACTGACATATTAAATAATAACAAAAGTAAAGGGACATTTTAATTAAATGTTGTAATAATAATAATAATAATAATAATAATAATAATAATAATAATAATAATAATAATGATGATGTAGAAAGTTAACACATTTAAAAAAAAACAATTCAAATAAGTAAATAACAGCATACTGAAAAGCCTGTCAGGAGAAGAAATCAAGTTAGAGTAGGTTGTGTCTGTGGAAAATTATTTGAGCACAAACACAATATGACAGTGATTGCTGACATCATCAGTTCATCTTTACCAGATTGAACAGGAAATGACCAAATCCACTCTTTCCTTAGTATTTATGATATAAAGTGTTCTAAGTTTGACTGAATCATGTGATATGTAATTGCACATTCTGTCCAAAGGCAAAAAAATTTGCGCGGGCCATCTTCTATTCAAAGGTGACAGTAATCCTCTTATAGTCTTAAAATAATTGAAGAAAAAAGAGGTGATTCTTGATGCTGTGAAATGTATAATGCACAAGATGAGCGCAAAATATGAATTATTTAATGTGTAAAGGTTACCTTTTATACAGTACCTGTTCCAAATGACTATGCTAACATCATAAATAACAATAATAATAAAAATAATAATAATAATAATAATAATAATAATAATAATAATAATAATAATAATAATAATAATAATTATTATTATTATTATTATTATTATTATTATTATTATTATTATTATTATTATTATTATACATTTTATATATCGGAAAAAGCAATGTATCTATCTAATTTTCCTCTCTGATAACAGGTTTTATCTACACAATTTATGTGTATTTAAGAACTGAACTCCCAAATCTCTCTCTTCTTATGGCAATGCTCTTAAAGGTCTTTTGTTCGAATAGAACATTCGGCATTTCGACAGACTAGGAATCATCCACGGTACAACTTCAAGCATTTTAACGGAATAGAAATCTAAGCTATTTAATTTAATGGTGGCATTGTGTTTTTATCCTCTTCAACTATAAGTAACTTTATAGGACTATATAGAACTTTCATTTCCAACGAACTATGGGCACATGAAAGAATAAAATAAATAAAAATTATTTTATCCCTTATGTCTCACTTTTTCCATGAAAAAAAAAATACAAATAAAAATCCTTGCAGATATTTCCGAAAGGCTTTTGAAATAAATTCTTTTGAATGAACAGATAAATAAAAATTGAAAATAATACTTATTAGAGAAAGACACTAAAAAAAACCTATATCTGCATAAAAGATAATGTTCACTTTACATCTGTTAACAGGCTTCTAAGACATATGCGTCAAACTCAACGGTTCCTCAACAACGTTCATCCATTTGGCGTAGCAACAGCGCTCTATGAATGACTCTACTCTAGTGATGGTATTATTATTATTATTATTATTATTATTATTATTATTATTATTATTATTATTATTATTATCCAGGCTACAACCCTAGTTGGAAAAGCAAGATGCTATAAGCCCAGGGGCTCCAACAGGGAAAAATAGCCCAGTGAGGAGAGGAAATAAGGAAATAAATAAATGAAGAGAACAAATTAACAATAAAACATTCTAAAATAAGTAACAACGTCAAAACAGACATGTCATATATAAACTATTAACAACATCAAAAACAAATGTGTCATAAATAAACTATAAAAAGACTCATGTCCACCTGGTCAACAAAAAAGCATTTGCTCCAACTTTGAACTTTTGAAGTTCTACTGATTTGAACGCCTCCCCTTTTCCCCTGTGCAAGATTATCCTTTGGTTATTAGCTTTTGTGTATTTGCTCCTGGCTGGAAACCACACTGCAATTATTATGTCTTTCATATTCAGTGATGCTCTTCCTTTCACCTTCTGAATACAAGACTGCTATTAATTATATAATAATTGGATTTCAAAATATCATCTGAAAGAAATCATGCACCACGCTTTCTCTCTAGAGAAAATAGTTATACGTAATGCAGATAGATTAACTTTAACTCAAGTAAAAGAAATAAAACCGATGGAACTAAGGACAATCAAGTAAATATATCTACCAATAACGAGAAAACTAAACTCCTAAGTCTTCCAACGACAAAAGTTGGCGGTAAGAGAATTGCTTGAAATTCCAGAATTATGTGCATGTTTGGGGAACATGTTTTGAATAACAAAAGGGAAGAATAATTTCTTAAATTAGGAGATTAAAGCACAAGAAACATTTCGCAAGGGTACAAAACCATTCTGCATGATTGCTACCAATTAAAAAGAAACTAATTCAATTTTGCTGTTTGGCATCAATTAGAGGCATTAAAGGAACATAGCAGAAACGAATAATATAATTTCCAAAGGATAATCATTTAGTTCTGAGAGGTGTTCAAATCACAAGAAAAGTACATTCGGGGAGCATGCCATCTTGCAGACATTAATCTACCCAATTCTATAAAATATTCTTAGCTATACTCTAAAAACATGATATTATTTCTGTCAACCTAACCTCTACATACGCAAAACGTTCGAATTGAATTTTTTTATTTTAAAAATCTTTTTCGATTTTTTTTTTTTTGAACGCATGTATTAACACAAGCGTACTCATATTTATTGCAATACAAATATACAAAATTCGAAACAAAATACAATAATTGTATATATCTTTCCAATAATTAACTAAAATATGGCATCTAAATGAATTATTCTTTTCCAAACATGGTTTGACGACGGGCTTCTTCGTAGAGTTAAGTAACCAAATCTTCGCTCAATTACCTTCGCAAGGCTTCCTACAGTCGAGGAATATTCAAATGATTTGGCTCGTTAATTTTCTTACCAAAATACTAAACACCCCAAAGGAGGTTTAGTACGGTATTATTAAAGCTCCTAGTACACCCTCTCTCTCTCTCTCTCTCTCTCTCTCTCTCTCTCTCTCTCTCTTTCTCTCTCTCTCTCTCTCTCTCTCTCTCAAGAAAATTGTTTTCTTCGAATGAATTAGTTGTAGACATTTTGGCTAGTGTTGAATCGGAGCTTTGCAAGGGTTTGGACAAGTGCTCATAGGTTTTTTTTTTTTTTTTTTTTTTGGAACCAGCTACTTTTCCTTGGAAGAGGAGAATGATAATTCAACAAAAGCTTCCCAGAAAATTATGCTGAACAAATCATTAATACATTCAGAACTTAATTACCCTCGACAACGTTTTTTTTTTTTTTTCTCTTTTTATAGTATTTCTGTTTTTGCACATTTTGTTCTCTTGTGTCTGTATTGGGTACGCTCTATTTACTTGTTTCTGTTTGTTTGTCTGTTCTACTGCGCTTTCTTTGCTATTTTTGCTCCTTTGTTTGATTTCGGTATACTTTGTTTGCAAGTGTGTATGTTTGTATGTTTTTAAACTATGCTTGCTTGCTTCTATTTGTTTGTATATGGTACGCTTTGTTTGCTTTTCTTGTAAACTTTAAAACTTTGCTTGCTTGCTTCTTTGTATTTAGTATGATTTGTCTGCTTTTTTTAAGCTTTAAAATTTTGCTTGCTTGCTTTTTGTTTGTTTGTGTTTGGCACTTTTTATTTGCTTTTTGTAAGCTTTAACTTTGTTTGCTTTCGTCTGTTTGTTTGTCTGTATTCGGTACGCTTGTTTGTCTGTTAACATAGTTGAATAATTACAATTGGAGCTTTACGGAAACTTTACCAAGGAGGGGGGGAGGGGGCTCGTAACTGTAGCAACAAGTAATTAGATTTCGGGAGAGATAGGAATGCTACTTTTGTTTAATTCTTTCACCAACACAGACATCAGATTTTTCAATTAGCGTTTACAAGGAAGTGATAAAACTTTAAATGTCAGATTTTAAAAGAAAGTGATTATATTAGTCATTTCCAATTTTACAACGAAGTTGGGAGTGGCAACAACATTAACCTCAGATTTTACATGTAAGTGGATACACTACTTATCTACGATTTTGCAAGGATGAGGAAACACCATTAACCTTAGATTTTACAAAGAAGTAGTTGCAGCATAAATCTCATGTTTTACATGGAAAAGGCCATACTTTTAATCACATATTTTACAAGGAAATGGTGTCACAACTAATCCCAGATTTTAAAGGTAAATGATTATCTTACTGATCTCACATTCTACTAGGAAAAAGTCGCCCGATTTACCTCCGATTTGACAAGAAAATTGTTACATTATTTATCTCAGATTTTACAAAGACGACGGCCACATTATAAGCCTTAGATTTATCATGGAAGTGGTCACTTGTTGATTTTTTATTTTACAAGGAAGAGGTGGCATCGGCATTCACTGACTGGTCTTATTTCTAATGGTAAAATTGATAGGCATGTTACTAACTTGATGTTAACCACCATTGCATAAGGTCTGAATCATCTACGAAACACTAATAATTTGAATATATTAAGCTGGGTATGCGTGTTTAGTTTTACTATCGTTCGGCCTTGTACCAGCAGCTCTCTCTTCACTGTCCTCTATAGAAACATGGAAAATGGAAGTACCTAGAAGAGACTCTTTACTATGGTAATCAGCTTTTCAAAGTGAAGGACAATCTAAAATCGAACCATTATTCTCTAGTCTTGGGTAGTGCTATAGCCTCTGTACCATGATCTTCCTCTGTCTTGGGTTAGAGTTCACTTAGGCACAACATTCTGTGTGTTTTCTTATTTCCTTTCCTCACCGATATTTTCCCTGTTGGAACCCTTAGGCTTATAACATTCAGCTTTCCCAACTAGGGTTGTAGCTTAGCTAGTAATAATAACAATAATAATAATCTGGGCTTCAGAAGATATGTATGGTCAGAAGAATTGGGACTTGCCTTCTCAACCACGTTTTACAATGCTGAGAGCTGTGGGCATGTGAATTATTGGAAATCGGGCCATCTGTCCGCACACGTGGTGAGGGGAGACTATTTAGTATAGAAGGCCAACTGAGGTAAACCCAAACAGCTACATTATAAAGAGAAAATGAAAATGAGGCAGAAACAAAGGTAAAGTAGAACGCTAAAATACGGTGCAGCTAGAGGCTGTGTGCAGGCTGAAAAGACCATTACCTTATGCCTACAGTGCGCCATGTGGGATGCACTAACGGAACTAACGCACTCACCCATGGGATTTTGGCTATTTGGGTAAAAAAAAATATGATTGCAAACACAGAGCTTAATAGTTTAATGGAATGGACAACCCAGGTTCCTTCTCTTGCATATGCCTGAGGCCAGGCACTTTTGCTTTTGTTTCGAACTATTGGGTCTCATGGCACAGTTACTTCAATGAGATTCTTTCTGGGTTGCTTTCCTTGTCAGAATCAGTCCAGTCTTCAGCCTGTATCACAAGATCCATTCTTAAACCCATAGCTCCCGAGTTACTTAATTTTTCACTTTCCAACACCTTTTGGGGAAATATGGCTATAACGCTTCTTCATACAAAGTAGGTTATATAATCTAGGGATATTCCACTGCAGGGCCTTATCGACAGTATAGTACTTTTGAGCTAATACTGAGCATTACCCCGTTATGTGATCGATGGTTCAAATTCTATTTGTTCTTGGCTACTTTCACCATTTCGTTCCAACGTATTTATTGCGTCAGAGCGTCGAAGGGTATTTAGGATGTTCTTCATGGTCATCCTGAATTTCCTGGTTGTTCTATTATCAAAATCATGTAGTTGATTTATATGGAGAGAAATGACTATTTTGCCGTTAACGCATATATAGTATTTCAAGTATAAGCATCTATGAGTAGTAAAATCAATAAAATGAAAGTCTAGACTACAAAGACAAATGAGAGCTGTCGACGGCACAAACTCCCTTTTCGGCGTCGCAGACTCTATCATTTTCTACTGCATATCTTAATTACATGTGTCTGGAATGGATGAGTGATACTAAGATCACCATCATAGAAAAGGCCCTTGGAGAACAATCTCTGGTTCGTTTAAAACTTAATCATGTGCGTCTCTATTGCTTCCTCGTCTTTCCCCGACTTCAAAAATGTCCTCTAAACTATCAGCCAACCCAAAGTTTATGTGACTCCACAACGTTATCTTGGCGTTTTCAAATAAGTAAAACGAACTCCTCAAAAAAAAATGGTAACTAGATGCATGATATGCAAATGAAGTTCAAAATTGCAAACTCGCCCTCGACATTAAACTTGTCTCCGCAAATCAAGATGCAAATGAGTCTCTGCTACTCAAGGCATAACAATGTACAATTCCGAAACTGCATTATGATACGATTTACCTTTCCCTCCCAGGCATAAGGGATAAGCTTCAATTTCTTTCCCTCTTATCAGAACTTCTATTTTCATTTTCTATTTGCGTCAGGTTATTTAGTTCTATACACTTGTGTGTAAATATATATATATATATATATATATATATATATATATATATATATATATATATATATATATACTGTGTGTATATATATATATATATATATATATATATATATATATATATATATATATATATATATATATTATAAATTCAATAGTTTGGTCCCCATTGTTACCATTTTCAAAACAAGGATTTTTTCTTTGCTCTACTTAATTTTTTTTCTGTCAAAAATTATGTCTATTTCATTTTGCAGTTTGTTAACCATGAGTTACTAAAAAAGAAGATAAAAGCCATGAATGACATGCAGATAAAGTAAACCTCAATCTTATACACTAACAAACCTGGGGTTATGTCTTGGCATAATCGTGAAAGTTAACGACACAGATATGATTACAGACGTAAATGCGGGTATAAAATGAAATCACAACTCATTCTCAAACATTCCATCTTCTTCTACCTCGGAGTCTTTAAGCAGTCTCCCGGTTTTTTGCTCATCAGTCTTATGAGAAGAGATGGCACTGCAGCTTTAGCTCTGTGATTGGCTGGCCCTCTCAGGACAGGCGAATCAGAATCATGCAAAGCGGAGTCCACATTTTTCCTAACTTAGATGCATCTTTTTCATGAATACTAGACTAGCAACTTCCTCATCATTCCCCAAGTAATGTATCGTATCACATAACAGCTAAAATTGAATTTTTCAGAGTTTTTCGTCCTTTTTATGACACTGCGTTCCTTGAGAATACTATAGATAACTTACCTAACCATGTCAGTCGTTGAGGTTTATACCAGTATATTAAACCTTAAAAGTAAGTACTTAGCTAAGATAAAAGGAATGCAACTAAGGTTACAAAAGCGGTAGCTTTGCATAAGAGAAAAAAATACAAGAGAAAAATCGTAAATTATTCTTTTTTACATTTCTGTCTAATTAACGAGATGAAAACACGGCAAACCCAATGATCAAAGGGGAAAGTAATGACAACATGCACATCCGAGTCACTAAATGTATGGTCACCATAATTCGACTCTGAGTAATGTTTGTTGATGGAGATTAAAGCCATAGATATCCTTTACTGCTCGAACTAAACTGAGCTCAGCAAACTCATCCTGAAGGCGATGTTCATTTTAGGACATCTAAAAGGGTAACATAGAATGCTTTGTCATTACTAAACCCAATATTTTCTCTTTTATTTGTTTCCACTTTTTATCCCATTCTTCTAAGAATTCTGGGGTTTTCGTCTGACAACACAACAATTTTGGTTTATTTTTTCACCATTTTTTTTTATATAAATAAATACAAATACGGCATATCTGTCAACAACATGTTGGGTCCGTAAGAAAATTGTGTTAATGGACCTGGCTCCTTGAGACATAATGGTAACGAGCGTTGAAGAATTTCATAGGTTTTTGCATTCCACAATAGCCTTCACCCTAACTAGATTTTTTTTTTTTTTTTTACGATGTCTTTAAAGATTTTTTTTTCCTTACTGAAGAAGTGAAGCCAATAACAATCAGATTTTTAACAAGACGCACTAATGATAACACAACCAATTGATCTGGCCCTATTTTTGCTTCATTGGACTAACGTGTAGTTAATCTACTAACACTGTTGTTGTATTTCTTGCATCCAAAAAGTGCTTGAAATTTATAGTAGGAAAACCTGTGTAGGTTATTGTTGTCCAAAATCTTGATGCTGCATTACAAAGAGAGAGAGAGAGAGAGAGAGAGAGAGAGAGAGAGAGAGAGAGAGAGAGAGAGAGAGAGATTTCATTTGTTCCACACAAATTCGATATGATTCTATTGGATCAGTTCATTATATCCTGATGCCCCATCTTCATCCCCAATGCTATACGTAAATTATAAGTTCGGTTGCCTTAATAGGCCTTCCCCAGCCATTTCTACCAAAAGCATCTTCCTCCATCACTAACCTTTCACGCTGACAGAGTTGCTTTCACTATAGTTCTTTTTCATTTATTTCGATGCATTTAACGTTTATGTTAACCTCACTGAATATTACCATTCGTTTGTCTTTCAAGTGTCTCTCCCTCTCTTACATTTCTTCTTAAAACATTTAACAGCCAAAATCAGGTTTTACGAAACAATATCTTGGTACATTTTCTACCAAAGCAACCTTTTCCCCATCAGACGAGTTTTGTAAACTATGAACACTCCCAAGATACCATCTGCTTTACCTTTGATTAACGAAAGTGCTTAGATTATCTCTCCGCTCACTCCACTCTACCTTCAATATGAATTCTTAAAAACTCTATACCACTTCCAATATAATTCCATATGCATTGCTAACATCATTTATACTGACATTATGCATACGGCTACTTGACAGTTGTTTTTTTTTTTTTTTTTTTTTTTACGGAAACATGCAACAACTTTCATTAACATTAATAGTCCAACATTTTCCTCTGGGAGCAAATTAGGAATGAAAGACGAGACCTTTATGCATTTCCACTCTGTTCTGGTTTTCTATTCATTACTTATTTCTAATGGTGTTAGCATTAACCATAACACATTATAGCAGGTAGAGACGGTAAGAAAAAAAATCGTCATAACTCGTCTATTTTTCTAACCCAAGAAAACGCACTACTTACACGTAAGCTATGCAATCATAACCGAACCTTTCTCTTCCATATCCCTACCTTCCTAAATAATCAAACATTCCTTTTTATGAAGATTCATATGTAACTAATCCGGTGAGCTTCCATTTCTCATAATAAAAACGCTTCATCTATCGTCCCCACTTTCCCACGTAACAATGTTCCTCGAGTCTTCAACCTTCCCTGTTCTGGAAAACGTCTTACGAGTTTACGAAATTTTAAGACATACTTTTATCAAGGGGGGGGGGGGGGGCTGCGGTACGCTTAAGGTGTTTCGACATTAAATGTAACCTGGACCGTCTTCTTTATTACATATATCTATGTTACATCGATCCCTATAATGTTTCATGTCATAATGGTCCAGTTGCAGGTAACTTAAATCGAAACAATGATAAATTAGATAATGAAATAGATGAAAGAAAAATTAGTCATCAACACTGAAAGCATGAAAATAATACAGAAAAATAATCAAATCACGAAATTCTACCCAATTGTACAGACAGTCGTCATATAAACCAAAGTCGACGGATACAAGGTTGTTAAGACCAATTAATCGATCCCTTCTATAAGTAAAGGAAGGCATAATATAACAGTAGGCAATCATTTACTTTTTTTTTTTTTTTTTACAAGATCATTAGCGTTAATTAAGAGCTGATCGCCTGGCAATCAATCACGGGTTGTCATTTATACATTTAGGTGATGAAATCTGAGTGACATGCCATATACGGAAATGTTATTCCTTCTGCATGTGGAAACGGTTGAGCCACCTGCTATTGTCTTTCTACTTTTCCAAAGGCAGTGGTTCTTTTTCCTTATTTTTCTTTACAATTTGCACAAACCTAGGTTCACATGACAGTGATCCTACTCAAGCTGATATTGAAGTAACTTCAACTGAAAGCGAAGAGAGCACAAAGTAAGTCCAGCTGACAGTGACTTAAATTCAACTGATAGCAGCTTAATTTCCACTGATAACAACCCAAGATCAGCAGACAATGACCTAAGTTTAACAGTCAGTGACCTATGTTCTGTTGATAATAACCTGATCTATATCATCAGCGAGCTAAACTCAGCTGACAAGTCCAAATTTCAACTGACACTGGCAAATATTCAGGTGACAGAGACCTCAATTCAGCTAATAATAACCTAAGTTTAATTGGCAGTCACTTCAGTTAATTGAAAGTCGCAAAAGTTAATTTGATAAACCAGATAGTTCATATCTGATCTGCAAAACTTGCTTTCCCTTTCCAAAGTTTATCATAGATGTTGAACAACAAATACAAATTGTTTACAATTATTACATTTAAAGCACCAGTTACTTAGTGAGCAATGAATACCTTTATATCTAATATTTATTGTAAATAATTGAGAAACAGCGTTTGAAGAACGTCACAATACATAACTTCTTTTCGTTTTTTAATATAGCCGGTAGATAAAGGATTTGAATTAATAATAATAATAATAATAATAATAATAATAATAATGACAAAAATAATAATAATAATAATAATAATAATAATAATAATAATAATTCATGGTAAGATGTGGAGGAAAGTTTCGTCATTCCAACATAAAAAAAGAACCCAAAACGAATGGCTTCTTTAAATGCTCCATCAGGCCGAGAGAGAGAGAGAGAGAGAGAGAGAGAGAGAGAGAGAGAGAGAGAGGACATGTGCGTGTGTGCTTACCGTAATAACAGTACTATTCATAACTGACATGAATGGTCCCAGATGCATAATGAATGACCTTCGCCTAGGCCTAATAACACAAATGGACGGCAAACAGGTAGGCCGGCGCCAAGTAAACACGAGACCATGTATTTAGTTTCTTTTAATACTATAAACTCCCAAGTAGTCACATGGACGACATTGATCAGCGATGACGTTTTCAAGAGAGATCACGAAAGGGAAGTTGGCTTTCTATTTGGTGTTAAAAATTTTCGAGTACGAGAAAGCAATTTGTTAAAACTTTTCGAGTACGAGATAGCAACTTGCTAAACCTTTTCGAGTACGAGAGAGCAATTTGCTAAAACTTTTCGAGTACGAGAGGGCAATTTGTTAAAACTTTTCGAGTACGAGAGAGCAGTTTGTTAAAACTTTTCGAGTACGAGAGAGCAATTTGCTAAACCTTTTAGAATACGAGATGGCAATTTGCTAAAATTTTCGAGCACAAGAGAGCAATTTGCTAAAAATTTTCAAGTACGAGAAAGCAACTTGCTCAACAATTTCGAGTACGAGATTGCAATTTGCTAAATATTTTCGAGTACGAGATAGCAATTTGCTAAAACTTTTCGAGTACGAGAAAGCAATTTGCTAAACCTTTTCGAGTACGAGAAAGCAATTTTCTAAACCTTTTCGAGTACGAGATGGCAATTTGCTAAAAGTTTTCGAGTACAAGATAGCAATTTGTTAAAATTTTTCGAGTACGAGAGAGCAATTTACTAAAAATTTGAGTTTTCTATATGATTTTAATAGAGGGGTCCAAGGCGATCAAAAGTCTTGACGCAATATTTTGTCGCTTCAATGTTGTGAAGGAAGCCTCAGGTATGCAGCCCAAATAATGAAGGGAAAAATTTGAAATACTAAAGATTACGAAAATTTTGATTGCCTTAGAACCCTTCGAATTCACTTGGAAGAAAGACGATGAGGTACTCGACTTTAGTGCAAAATCCTTCCAAGCTATTTCTAAACACTTATAAAAGAATTATAAATGTTATTATAAGGAAAAATATATAGGAAAGAGGAATACTGATTCCAATCCAGACACGAAAAGCTATTTAGAATAGCCATTAACAAGACAAATTATCGATTAAGACGAAGAAGGGATAAACAGTCACGACTAGAAAAAAAGCCTTTGAAGCAGTATCTAGAGCCAGACCACTTCAAACATTTTCTAGCAAAGACTCTCTCTCTCTCTCTCTCTCTCTCTCTCTCTCTCTCTCTCTCTCTCTCTCCCCCCAAACGAAAGTGACTCGACACTTAAAGAGCCTGGTAGGTTAATCCCAGGATCAAGGCCTATCCAATCTATCAAATTGGGGCCTAATCTAAATGGACGGCCTAGCACAAATTCTAATTACTTCCCGCGGGCCATTTATAGTAGGTGCTTGGAATTATACCTAAAACGACTTACCGGGAACCGGTATTAATCTTTCAGTTCAAATATCCCAGATATTCAATGACATTAAAGAGACTGCATCAAAGGACTGGGTCTATTATAGTGGAACATAGCCAACTTTAGGTTTGTGGTTAACAGGGGGTGGTAGTATCTGGTATGAAGGGGAGGGTGGTATAAGGACATGTTAGGACTAGTGGATATGGGAGAATGCTTTAGGCCTATAGGTCAGCTATACAGTTTCCGTTGGATAATTGTTCTTAGCTCTTACACACAAGGGAAAGGTTCTTTATCCTTAGGCCTACTTTAAGGGATAATGGTGACACTGTCTTTCTCGTAACAAATTATTAAGATAAATGAAACAAAGGCGAGTCGTGCATGGTAGATCATCCGGGAAGTTCTCGTAAATAAATATTCACTTGGGCTAAGATTGATGAGGATTTGTTCCACCAGTCAAGAAAAAACAACTATTGTTATAGATTGTCTGGCACTGCCGCCCAGAGACGAGCTCTTGTCATTAGCGCAGCCTTGTCCGAAGAGCACTCCTACAAAAGGGTTTCAAGGGACCTGGTGTGGACCACCAAACAGGAAGCGCAGATCCACAAACACACTTAAAATTTTCAGGATGCCAAAAAATTCAATCAGTGTTAATTCTTACAATCTAGAGCCCCCAAAAATTGTCTTAAAAACACTATTATTGCCACTAATATGTTAACAACAACAACAACAATAACAACAACAATAATAATAATAATAATATACCTGATGATAAAATTATTATCTACATCCATCATTATCATGATAAGTCATTTCATGGTCTACACCAAAATAGTCCTGATGGACTGAAAGTGTTAGGAAAGAACCAAAAGACATAAATACAAGGGCGTTAAGATCCTGGAAACACTGGATTAGTTCAAAAGAAAAAAAAAGGGGGAAAAAGGGCCAATGAGTTGCTGACTAGTCTCTTCTGGGCGTCTCCAAAGCACCATTTGATACGGGGGGAAACTTTGGCACGACGCTTTCCTCACATTTTTGTTGCAAATCAAAGGATGAATGGGACGGTGACTGACGTGTCTGTCTCTCTCTCTCTCTCTCTCTCTCTCTCTCTCTCTCTCTCTCTCTCTCTCTCTCTCTCTCTCTCTCTCTCTCATTTATAGCTTGTAAGTTCCAAGGAAATGGCTTTTTCTAAGAAAGGAAATCTTAAATCCGTATTTTTAGCATTGAAGGAATTTCTCCCTTTCACGTCGTCGTTTTAACAGATAATGAATTGCCTCAAGCGATCGTTGCAATTTGCTTAAGCACTTGCATTATGTGTTCATCGACTGCAATAGCTGTAATTAAGTATGGAAAATATATGCATGTCTATCTATATACAGTGACTTCTCTGAATTACTTACACTCAAGAATAAAATAAACATATATATATATATATATATATATATATATATATATATATATATATATATATATATATATATATATATATAAAATGTGTGTTTAATAAATCCACACACGCACATACAAACACACACACACACACACACACACACACATATATATATATATATATATATATATATATATATATATATATATATATATATATATATATATGTATATATATATATGACACCTTCTACCTTCTCATAAAAATAAAAGTACTTAATGAGATGGTCCTACCAATTTCAACTTATGCATAAGAAAATTGGAGCCTTACTTAACCTTTAAAATATTATCTACTTCCAACACAAAGAGCTATGGAAAGAATAATGATGGGAATACCACTAAGAGACAGAAAAAGGGCAACATAGATGCGAGAGCAATCTACAGTAGAGGATCTTTTAACATGTAAGAACAAGAAGTAGACATGGACAGGACATACGAGAATGATGACAGATAATAGATGGACATTAAAAATAACAAGAATGGCTCCCTACAGATTGCATAATTGTATAAGAAGCAGGGTAAGGAAGAGAAGACGATGGATTGACGAAATAAAAAAGTTTGCAAGTGTGGACTGGCACAGAAACACCATAAGCAGACGCAACGCATTGGAAGAACATGTCTGAGGCCTTTGTTATATATATATATATATATATATATATATATATATATATATATATATATATATATATATATATATATATATATATATATATTTGCAGCAATAACTAAAAAAAATCATTTGCATATGTTCTTAAGTCAAGGAATAATGATATCAATAATAATCCTTACATTTAGCTCTGTAATATTTCAATCATGCAAAAGGCAATCTAACCACTAACCCAGCCTTTTTCAGCCTCCTCCTCATTGAGCCACACAGGAACAGTACACTCTGATCACCACATCACAGCAAATAATGATGATTTTCACATCTGCCTTTTTGCTGCTCGCCTTATATCCTTAAAATGACCTCTCAGAGCTTTTTCGAAAATTTCTCTAATCCTCCCCCATTTCAGTTTGGATTGGATTTGTGAATTTGGGCTGTATAGAGCTAGGCTGAGGCCTGTGAGGCCATTCATCGTCATTAATGAAACAGGGAGAAAACCTTGCAGTTACACAGATGGAAGAAAGGCAGCAAGAACGGAGGATAATAAGGATATAAACCAGATACAGCTGGGTACGGAAGAAACGCTTGATTCGAAGACCCTTAAATAATGCCTACATTACACCGTCTGAAGTGCACTGACGGTACTACCGAACCCTGGGACATATTGGGTCTCTCTCTCTCTCTCTCTCTCTCTCTCTCTCTCTCTCTCTCTCTCTCTCTCTCTCTCTCTATATATATATATATATATATATATATATATATATATATATATATATATATATATATATATATATATATATTCGACATTACTATATAAAAATATCTTCATAACAATAACAATCACAACTAAGCAGCGTTACATAATGCGAAGGTGCATTATCTTTAAGAACATCAATGCATTTGCATCTTTTGCTCTTAAACAGTACCCCATTTTGCTATTATGACCCTTCTACGGTTCTCTATTGAGCCATGCAATTACGATTTCCCTCACACAATTCTATATTTTTGCCAGTATCTCTGGCGTCCATTTGCCTCTAGCTTCAACCTTACTGGCACCCCAAACAGTTCCTTCCACATAAGAATCTTTAATTAAAGTCCATTTCTCACTCACTTTATCCTGCATGCATTTCCCCCTTTAAAACATTTTCATTAATTTTAAAGAAACTTTCCAAACATTTTTCTTTAAAAAGGAATCTACTTTCTACAGATCACTGTAAATGGGTACTTGTACCTAATGGAGTGAATAAAAAGGGCGTGTGGTTAACAAACCTCATTACTTTCAGGTTTGCTGAGAAACTGGAAGGCTGTGCTCTCAGGGAGCCACCCGATCCAAAGGGAATAATCGTAAAAGAACCATATATATATATTTATATATATATATATATATATATATATATATATATATATATATATATATATATATATATATATATTCTAATGTTGTTACTGTTCTTAAAACTTTGTATTAATTGTTCATTACTGCTCCTGTAGTTTATGGCTTATGGCATCCTGCTTTTCCAACTAGGGTTGTAGCTCAGCTGATAATATTATGTGTGTGTGTGTATATATATATATAATATATATATATATATATATATATATATATATATATATATTATATATATATATATATATAAATAAATATATATATATATATATATATATATATATATATATATATATATATATATATATATATATATGCTTATTGCATACTGCTTTCTCAATTAGGGTTGTAAGCTACCATGCTATAAGCCCAAAGGCTCCAACAAGGAAAAATAGCTCAGTGAGGAAAGGAAATAAAGAAATAATTAAACTAAAATAGAAGTAATGGACAATTAATATGAAATATTATATATCAGCCTGTTCAACATAAGAGCATATCAGTGTGTGTGTATACACTACACACGTGTGTATAAATAAATATATGTATATACATGTGTATATATAAATAAATATATATATATATATATATATATATATATATATATATATATATATGTATGTATGTATATGTATATATATATATGTATGTATATGTATATATATATATATATATATATATATATATATATATATATATATATATATATATATATGTATATATATATATATTATATATATATATATATATATATATATATATATATATATATATACAGTTATGTTCTTATGTTGAACAGGCTGACATATGAGAGAAAAAAAAAGATATTGAAAAGTAACCTCAAAAATGTTTATTTAAACCCAATAATACAATCAGTATTTTACAACTTTCGTCCATCTGTGTCAAGACTAACTGCACACATGAAGGACAATTCTCTACACATCAAGAAGTACGAAATATTACTCATTTGCTTAATTTAATCATTTACACATATGCATGTACTTTATATATACATATATATATATATATATATATATATATATATATATATATATATATATATATTTATATATATATATATATATATGTATATATATATATATATATATATATATATATATATATATATATATATATATTGTAAATTTGTTTGGTAGTTTCTCATCATTTCCAACCAAAAACAATGAGAGGGAAGAGAAAGCAAATGAATCTTGGGACACGAGCTGTCTGTATCGTGAGGCTTTTGCTCAAAGTTATGACCCTTCCCTTAACGATCCCCAGTTCATTATCCTGGACTTATTAATGATACTCTTCGTGGGGTAGATTTACGTGTACGGACAGTCATAAATGATGAATATGGACATTCTTGAGTTTCTTTAGTTACCAATTAAGCTATGAAGTTTTTGATTTCCATATTAGCTAAAATACTAACTTAAAGAGCTCTGTTTATAATGTTTATAAAACAAATATAGTTTGTGGCCTAGCTAGATTATGGATAATTTTCGAGGAACGGCTAATTTACGGTTGTGGAGACGACACCTAAATGGCATTCGAGCCTCTTCCCCTAAGGCCAATGGCAATGAAGCTTTCACTCCTGCGGGTCAAGGGAAGAAAGTAATAGTATTCTCACGACTCTCCTTGGTGTGCAAGTCACCTAAAGCCTAGGATATAGGTTCGAGACCCAAATCCTAGTCATGAAATATAAGCATAAAATCTTGGATGTAGTGCGAGAGAAAAAATGTAAGATTAATGAGTCTTTCAAGTTGAGAGAGCTGGATTTTTGGCTTTTTAATGAGACAAATGTAAACAAGCAGTGAATAGGAATGAGAAGCATAAATATTGATGTGTGTCTGAGGTAGCTGGGAGGCGCTGAACTAAGGAAAGGTGGTGTTTGCAGTGATAGGGAGATTACAAAAAGGCGACAAAGTACAACTGTGTTAGTTCAAGGACTGTATGGAGAAGAATAGTTCAAAGAGTGTATGGATAAGACAGAGTGTGGCCAAAGAATAAATTGTAATGACGTTAAGATGAAGATATAGTAATGAATGTGGACTAAAACTAATCTTCATGGGAGTCTGAATTTGAACCTGGGTGGGTTTGAAGATCAAAGTTGTGACGGGTGATTTGAATGCAAAGGTAGGCGACAGAAAGAGGAAGCATTCTTAACTGGCACAAGTGTCTTGGGAGTACGTGAGAATGGAGACAGTTGTGAAAATTTCTTAGAGGTTGAGCTAAATAGTTAGAATTGCAACGATTCAAAAGAGAAACCTTTACAAATCTACTGAAGATTTAAATATAATCTTATCATTATCAATTTAGAGCAAAAATAAAGAATTAAAAGATGAAGAAGATGGGATGATATATAGCTTTTCTAAATTTGAGTATGAGATTGAGCTAGAGAAAATGGAATTGAGGACATATAGAGAGAAAATGAATGAGCTGGGGCTTCGGGTTAAAAACATGGAAGTGGAAAAAAAAGAATTTATAAAATACCACAAGGAGTCATAGCGCAAGAAGGGAGACTGCGCTGGTAAAGTAGTGTAGGCTGGGGGATTAAAAATGATGTGTTATAGTATAAGGATGAGGTAATGTGAAGATTATTGAAGGATTAAAGATTATTTGGGACACAGTTACATAGCAAATGAGAATAGTAAACCAAACATACGGGACAATTTATATAGGATAGTTGATAAGAAAGTGCGAGATAAAAACAAGACAGAAAATAGAATGAAAAAAGTGAACTTTTTTAGAATTAAAAAAAGATGTTATTCAATAAGTAAATGAAGAGGGAGAGATAAATAAAAAATAGACTTCGGAAATAAAAATGCAAATGTAAAGACGCTGTTTGAAGTCGATAAATTTCTCAGTTGATGAAGAGTATTCTGAAGATTTGCTAAATGCAGAAGGCACAAGAGAGGCAAACCTGAATGACAAGACGGCAAAGGCTTAGTGTACTGGTATGCATGCTGAGGACCAAAAAGACACAAGTAGTGGATGATACGACAAGTTAGATAGTGCAGTAGAGAAGATTGAGTCGCTGATGAAGGTTTGTACAGCATGTCTTGTGAAGGAAGGATTTTAAGGGGGGGGGGGGGGGGTTTAAGGTAATAAAATGAAATGACATAATTGTAAGGGTTCAACTTGAGTAGAGAAGGTATATGCTAGGATTGAGAACGTAAGACAATTGTTCTACATCTTTATGGATGGAGGGATGTATGGAGTCAAGAGAGAGTGCAGTGCATGTAGGCGTGAAGTTGTATACTAAGAAAATGTTTTCTGATTGGGATGTGGAATGGATAATTTACGGAAAAATGCATAACGGATAATGGTGAAATAAGAGATGAATCACAGAATAGGTGACATATGAAAGGTTGTATAAGGATGTCAGTGGAAGACAAGGTAGAAAATGCTTGAATGGATTGCTGAACTATCCTTCACTTATAGTAATAAAGAGCAAATGTTAAATGGGAGACCAAAAATGAAGCTAAGGTGAACTACTTCCAAAGTGCATACTAATTAAGATGAATTCATGAGGTATGAACTGTCGAGCTAAGTAAAAGGAAGGGTAAACAGGTAAGAGTAGTTAGTGTAGATAAAAGGTTAGTTCAGCTTAAACGGAGGTGGTTCGATCAGGTGGAAAGAATAGAAGAACAGCAGGTTAAAGAAAAGTGAGTAATAAAAAGATCCTAGCATAAAAAATAAAGGTTGGATAGACAGTGTAATGTGTAAGAAGTTTTTAAAAGGAAGAGCCCTGATTTGCAGGCGGTGCAAAAGTGCTTTTTGTAAGAAATGGGTAAATCACTGTGAGGAGATTTGATGCGCTGCTGGTGAGCTTTACGTGTAGGTGTATGAATAGACTTCCTGTGTTACTGCAGAGGGTTTCACCTGCAATTCAAAAGTTAAAGAATGCATAAGGCAATGGTTTTTTGCGTTGTGTTTCTCTGTAACCGACCTCTGTTGGGTGAAAGGTTAAATGTTAGAAAATATCTATGCATACGTGTCCATGCATATTCACTTCTATATATATATATATATATATATATATATATATATATATATATATATATATATATATATATATATATATATATATACATATACTCTATATATAATATATATATATATATAAATATACGAGGAGAGAGAGGAGAGAGAGAGAGAGAGAGAGAGAGAGAGAGAGAGAGAGAGAGAGAGAGAGAGAGAGAGAGAGTTTCCTGAAGGTCTAGCCTAGACAACTATAAGTCAGACACATCTTTTATTATTTCATCGTTCTAATCCTCTGAAAGTTGAACAACAACATAGATGTTCAACAATTACACCAATCCAACTCTTCGAAAAAATAAATAAGAGAGCACACAATTTCTGAGCCTAGACACTCTTTAACAGGTTTTACTTTTATCATTATTATTATTATCATTAGTATTATCATTAACTCTAAACATATATTACAGCTCATCTTCACATTCATACATAAATGTACCACAGATTAAGGGCAAGAGCGAAATTGTAATGACTACCCAAATTTTTCCTTAATATAACTTTTACTGTTGTTAGTGATGTTTTTCATCAGCAGTCTTTGTCAAAAGATTCAAGGATTTACTGACGACGAAGTTGACGAAAATCTATTTCCTGGACAACAAACATGAGGAAAACAGCTGACAGAACGTCCAAAAAAAAAAAAAAAAAAAAAAAAAAGATCTCGTCAGACAGCTATGAAAAATCGATAAAAACACGTTGTCAGACCAGAATCCTTAACATGAGGACTGTACCTCGATGACAGGGGAGAATTTGCAAAAAAGAAAGGAAAAAAACCTGTTGTAGTGGATTTTATCACGTTGCCATTGAGATTGCACGAGAATATTTCCATATCTGAATTTTACATATTGATAGAATTACTTATGACATTTGATAATTAAAAATATCTTAACTGCACAATACATGGTGAGGATCTTAAAATCCCACCTGTAACCTACTGATAATGAAGATGATATTAGTCAAATGTAAACCGTGTTTTAAATGATGAGTAAAATCTTAAATGTAAAATAAGATGATGATACTGATGATTTGACAAGCTATCAACAGTACACAGTAAATAATAATATATGGATCTGAACTGGAGTGTAGATATTGCGTGGGTGGATTTAACAGAGAGGATGAGTTCTGATGTGCGCAAACTGCCAATCATTTCTTTTATACATGTGGCATGTATTATATAAACATCTATGAATTTTATACTAATAATGATGAACAAAAACATATATCGGTATGTTTTCAGCTGCATTTTTATATGTTCATTAGAGATGTATGATGCATTATTCACAAACATTATTCAAGTTGGAGTATCAAAATTCTACTGTTTATTATCACTTATTTGCCATTTCGGTCCCCTATTTATATTGAAGTTGTCGTCTTTTTTCTTAAAATAAATATCTTCATGAATAATATTAATAATATAATAATACTAATAATAATAATAATAATAATAATAATAATAATAATAATAATAATAATAGTGTAATCCATTGAAAAAACAATAATAATGTAAATTCCTCCCACTAGACTTCCACTGGCATCCACAAGTATTCTCTTTGACAAATCACCATCTCATATATTGCAATTCTCCGTCAAAGACCTCTTATCTATCAACAGATTCCTCAAGTTATCTTACATCTGGATGAGGTCACGAAGAAACTGGAACTGGTCGGGAATAATGGAATGATTGGCTCCTGGGTAAGAGCTGTTATAAAGACAATGGTCCTGACATTTTAATCACTCCACGTGAATAATGTTTTACTTTTTCTCTTCTTTCCTTTCTCCCTCTCTTTGTCTGCTCCTCACTTGGATCCTCCTCAAGAGGTCCCCATAATATACGCCCTTTTTACCAATAATAACCTTAGTGGCACAATCTCTCTCTCTCTCTCTCTCTCTCTCTCTCTCTCTCTCTCTCTCTCTCTCTCTCTCTCTCTCTCTCATAAGTGAAGAGGGAACTCAGGTCAAATTTTGAGTATATGGTCTCTCCACCTCTCCCTCATCCTCTCGTGTCATACTAATAATACTCTCGTCTCTCATCCCATAGGATCTAAGTTCGATTCCCAAGCGAGGGAGGGGAAAACATGGACGTTATTGACGTTATTCCTTATAAGACCCAGTGCTCTGCCAATTAAATAATTCATTCAGTACTGTATGACAGAGAGAGAGAGAGAGAGAGAGAGAGGAGAGAGAGAGAGAGAGATGAGAGAGAGAGAGAGAGAGAGAGTAAACTCATAATGCATTATGTAGAACAAATTTAGTTTTGTCATAAAAAACAGATTCATCGAGGACGAACGAGGAAAGGAACGAATAAACTTATTCTCTCTCTCTCTCTCTCTCTCTCTCTCTCAGAAAACCGGTGATGACGTCCTGTCTCCTCCAAAGAACCAAAGACAAACACCACCTTCAGCAGAAACCTATCCAGAGGGACTTGGAAATTGTTACGTGTATATCGCAGTCGAAGATGAAAGGTTTTATGTCCAATGGTTTTAAAAAAATTCCGGGGAGAAAAGGGGAGGGGGAAAGTGGAGGGAGGGGCAGTAACAGGTCATGGGTGTGGCGCCAAGTGTTAAGTGATGGCTTAGGCCGCGGCTGGTGATGTCGGCCTACATGTGCCTCCAGCGACGTTAAAGTTACAGGCGGTGTTGATGTTAACAATTTCCATCGACACATTACCATCCTGGACCATAGTGGTCGGGTCTTCAGCGACGGCTGGCTGGGCCCTCCTTGTGACGCCCTGAACACATCTCTCAATTGGGATTCTCTCTCTCTCTCTCTCTCTCTCTCTCTCTCTCTCTCTCTCTCTCTCTCTCTCTCTCTCTAAAAAAAAAAAAGAACTGGATCTACAGGGAGAAAAGGTGCGATTGTCGTAGGTTTCAAAGAGAGAGAGAGAGAGAGAGAGAGAGAGGAGAGAGAGAGAGAGAGAGAGAGAGAGAGGAGAGAGATATTCCTAAGGCCCTTGAGTCTATCCTAATATTCTAGAGAGAGAGAGAGAGAGAGAGAGAGAGAGAGAGAGAGAGAGAGAGAGAAAAAAAAAATTCTTCTTCCCCTTTCATTTGGCTCCTCAAGTATTGACCAATGGCAGGGCTGGTCAGATTTCAGGGCAAACAATGTTGACACGGCCTCTATCCCGCTTGAGGGCGCATTACAGAGTCGAGGTTTAGGGATTCCTGCAAGAGGAGGCTAATTACCTCGTTCAAGTACGTTTAAATGGAACCTCGACATGCTTCTCTTGCGGCCACGTTCGCCTCCTCCTTAACAGCTTGTCTCTTCTATCTCCCCCCTCTTCCTCCTACTCCTCTTCTATTTTTGCCTGCTTAATTTCGAATTCATTTTCCTGCTTTTTCTCCATTTCTTTCTATATGAATTTCCTTCTATTCCATCTCAGTTTCTTGGCTGTCCAAAATTACTTTTCTTTTTTTTTCTCTCTCTTATTGCTTGCTTAATTTCTATTTCATTTTCCTGCCTTTTTCTCCATTTCCTTTCTACTTACATTCCCTCCTATTCCATCTCCGTTTCTTAGCTTTCCAATGCTAATTTTCTTTTTTCTCTGTTTAGCTGCTCAATTTCGATTTAATTTTCTTCTTTTCCTCCATTTTTTTCTTTTTTTCCTACATAAATTTACTTCCATTCCTTTTCTGTTTCTTGGATGTTCAATATTAATTTTCTTTTTTTCTCTCTCTTTTTCCTGCTTAATTTCGATTCCATTTTCCTGTGTCTTTCCCTCCGTTTTTTCTTATCTTTTTCCTCCATAAATTTCTTTCCATTCCTTCTCAGTTGCTTAACTATCTAATATCAATTCTCTTTCTATTACTCATTAACATTTCCTCGGTCCCATCACATCAGAAAATCAGATTTCTAAAACGAAGTCATGATGGCTGGAACTTCTCTTTTCGTAATTATTTGGCAATACAATATTCAATAGAACAGAACCTTTACTTGCTCATCAGACGAGGCAATTAGAATAAACTAGGCATGACTCAAATACTAGGCAGGAAGTTAATTCTAATAGCCAGGCCTTCTCCATCATGAGGCTTAATACTACACAGTATTCTAGAAGTTTTATTCCAGCTGTTACCAAGTTATGGAATTATCTTCCTAATCGGGTAGTTGAATCAGTAGAACTTCAAAAGTTCAAAGTTGGAGCAAACATTTTTATGTTGACCAGGCTGACATGAGTCTTTTTATAGTTTATATGACATATCTTTTTGACGTTGTTAATAGTTTATATAGGACATATCTGTTTCGACGTCGTTACTGTTTTTAGAATGATTTATTGTTAATTTATTCTCATCATTTATTTATTTCCTTATTTCCTTTCCTCACTGGGCTATTTTTCTCTATTGGAGCCCTTGGGCTTATAGCATCTTGCTTTTCCAATTAGGGTTGTAGCTTGGCTAGTAATAATAATAATAATAATAATAATAATAATAATAAAGTAACAGCTAAACTTACTTTAGCTGAATATACTTAATCTCACTTTTGCAAGAGTCAAAAAGAGCTTTTCATGTAAATAACAACAGTGACGAAACTTAAAGTATTTAAAAGACCCACTAAATTCTTGCCTTAATCGACACTTTCAAATAAGGTTATTTACAATTTGAAAATTAAACTCGTCAGTTTCCATATAAATCTACACCAAATCTACAATTAGAAGCAGGTCGAAAAAAAATTCAAACTTTTCAAACGAGGACTACATGGTTTGAAAATTAATAGATTCTTTCAATCACTAGAAGCAAATTTAATATCAACCCCAGCAAGTTACATATAAATATCAAATCAGACAGCTATCTATCTATGGTGCTTCCAAACACTAGACTTTTGCATATCTTAATTCATAGAATGTTGTGCATGTTTGTCTACATAAATTGTCAAATTTGTTAAATCAGATCACTCCGCAAATTTCCTAAAAATGGACCGCTTTACTTTCTTCAAAATGGATGACTTTAATTTGTAATTTCTTCAAAATGGAGGACTTTAATTTCTTCAAAATGGAGGACTTTAATTTCTTCAAAATGGATGACTTTAATTTCTAATTTCTTCAAAATGGATGACTTTAATTTCTTCAAAGTGAATGTCTTTAATTTTCTTCAACATGGATGACTTTAATTTCTTCAAAATGAATGACTTAAATTTCTAATTTCTACAAAATGGATGACTTTAATTTCTTCAAAGTGAATGACTTTAATTTCTTCAAAATGGATGACTTTAATTTCTTCAAAATGAATGACTTTAATTTCTTCAAAAGGAATGACTTTAATTTCTTCAGAAAACAATCTATATATCAATGGAGTTGGAGATTATTGTACTATCTTGCAGCAACTTTTTTTAAAGCTCTGGAACTATTAATCAAGGTGACACGACTTCGAGACATTCATCTGATTGCACTACAGTTCAAATTGTATTAATAAACCAAAGGAATATAAATTCTAAGGAATGACCGCAATGCTTACATATATATATATATATATATATATATATATATATATATAATATATATATATATATATATATATATATATATTACTTATATATATTTATATATGTGTGTATACACACACCTGGATTAACGAAATGAGAAAGATTGTGGCTCGGACTGGCACAGAAAGACCATAAACAGACAGACGTAAGTAGAAGGAAACGACTGAGGCCTTTGTTCTGCAATGGCTAGTAACGGTTAATGATATATCTTTTATATATAATATATATATAAATATATATACATATACATATATATATATATATATATATATATATATATTATATATATATATATAGATATATATATATATATATATATATATATATATTATATATATAGATATATATATATATATATATTATATATATATATATATATATATATATATATATATTCTATTTGTTTATAAGTTTTATCTATCAAATCTATTAAATCTTATTTCCACCACTACCAGTTCCTATCAACACGCAAATTCCATTCTGTCCCCCAGGATCAGCACCCATTCTCGGAAATTATAAAATAAAAATCCTTACCTCAACGATTTACAGATTCGCTATTACGATTCAACAAGAGCTTCAGGAATCTCCATTCCTAACGCCCCAAGAAAAGGATTTAAGCTCGGGGGGCCAAATTTTGGTATGGCGCATTACAAAAGACATGTTAATGATATTCCGTAGCCTCTAATGGAAGCGTAATGTAACTTGTAACTTTCTTTAAGTGCGTTTAGACCCTTCTTTATCCATCTGCGGCACTTTTGTAGATTAGTTTCTGCTCCGCGGTGCGTTTTTGTCGTCTGCGTGGACACAAATGATTGTGCGGGAGGAATAAGAGGAACCTCCACTTCGGTAATGAATATTTCCCACAGGCGATTAAGGCAACGAATGAATGACATTCAATATGTAAAAAAAAAGGAGGAAAATAAAATCACGCAATGCGAGAGGATTTTCCCTTTTTGTTCACTTTGTTATCATAAATAAAAATTGCCATTTAATTATGTAAGAATTAAATCCTCAGGGGAGAAATTCTTAATGACTATTTCAACATTTCTAAAGTGAAAAATGCGTAATATGTAGCAAACTGTCACCTGGACAAATCACAGAGTACTATCTATATAACATATGTATTTACAGACGAACAATACAAACGATGTGTACATGCATAAATCACAAACGTATAAAAATCGACAAATATGAATACAACTACATTAACTAATATAATGGAAGACAAGTCATAAAAGCCACACACACACACAAAAGTGTGCAAAGTTATTGAAATTAGCTAAATGCGAAAATGACCCTTCCCTCCCCTCTCACTCCCCAGTTCTAGGAAGGAACCTTAGCACAACCAGTTCCCAGAACTCGAAAGCTTCTTCAAATCTTACAGTGTAATTTTCTATAATCTTCCAAGACAAAGTGCACGTCTTACGTATATAGATTATATCTTTTTTCTATTATTTCAGTAACCCCATCGATCTTTTTTTTTTTATTTTCCTTTTAAAATTACCGACTACAAAAAGACATTTTCTTTTACTTCTTTCTCACATTTGTACTAAATGACCATATGTCGTTATTGTAGTCTACATGATATTCCTACACATCCCACACAAAAATAATACAATAGATACTATAGTGAATTTTTTTTTTAGCGAGGCAGATTTGCACCGACTCGCAGCTGTGCCCTTTTAACTCGGAAAAGTTTCCTGATCGCTAATTGGTTAGAATGCGCCTTATTAAAAAGAATTGACTATAATTCATTTCTGATTCTCTCTATACTTCAAGAGCGTCTGAAATAAAATTACCACCAACTGCCCTTTTAGTGATTCATATTATATATATTATCACGTTTTCTATACTGATATTTTATTGCCACATTATCGATCACTATATATTTCACAATGCTGCCCAAAATTTTAAATATTTGCATTATCATTATTTCACAATTTTTTCCTTTAAAAACGTGCAATCTCTTCGTTGTCCTCTTCGGATTCCTTTTACAGATTCTTCCATTATTCTTGAAAATGAAAATTGCTAAACACATTCTTAATCCTATTCGTCTTTTGTAAAGAAATAACATAAAATCGGGATGTTTACAGTGCAACTGTCATTTCACTAGAGAAAGTTTTGATAAATATCAACACCAACAGATAATTCTGAATAAGCAAATCTGCTCTCTCTCTCTCTCTCTCTCTCTCTCTCTCTCTCTCTCTCTCTCTCTCTCTCTCTCTCTCTCTCTCTCTCTCTCTCTCTCTCGTCTCACACACACAATCGTTTTCTGGCTGAGTCTTCCATTCCACATGTATTTGGAATTATTGATGTTCCACTCAGAGAAGTTCAGTAGAATTTGGAATTCCAGAAATCTCTGACATTCACTTTTTACACACCGAAGTTTCCAAGTCCTCGTTCTCTAACTGCCGAACAAATGCATGCACGTACACAGTCCAGCACTGAATCATGAGCGAGAGCTTTAGAATATATAGGAGAATGTGATTACGAGATCGGAAAACGTCCAAGAAAAATTTACCTGATGAAAACCAGTGAAACGTGAAGGGAATATTATTGAATAATACAATATTTGTAACTGTTACTGCAAACCATATTCTCGTATTTTTCACTTTTATTGTTATTATAATTGGCTCGTGTGAGGATTTCAAGCTGCTGAAGTTGTGGAAACTTTCTACAATATGGGTTTATCCTTATCTCAGCAATTAAAGTTTGAACATAACTATTTTTTTCAAGTGATCATTTATCAAAAGAAACGCGTTTATTATTGGAGTATTACATTTATTATAAGTATTACTATTACTATGACCATAAGATAAAAGATATCCTATTATTGTTGTGCAGTAGTCTCGCATGGCTCAGAGGAGGAAATTCTTTCCTTTAATAAACATATATGGTGAAAATGAGAGAAAGGTAAAGACGTTAAAGATCTAGGCTTTAAGAGACAAAAGAGGAAAAGATAACAGTTAAAAGACAGAGAGCATTAGAGTTAAGGACCGTTAGGGCAATGCAGAAACTCTTTAGTATCTTAGGGTTCCTATTTCCAATAAGTGCTCACCTCTCGTTAGCAAAGTTTACTGTTTTCAATTTATGCATTATTTTCGCTTGCCTTTCTTTCGTGTTTAAATCTGGCATATTACAAAATACAAAAAGAAAATATGAAGCACTTAGAGCACATGACTCAGCATAGACAATAACAATCAATGTTTATTTACATTCAAACCCATATCCACCTTAAATAGAGATCTGCATTAAGATCTAAAACCATCTCAAATTTGGTTTTCCCTTCGGATCCCGATTCCCCTTAACCCTTTGACCACTATTAAGCGTATTCTACGAGTAGGTTCGAGAACTTTTGTGCCATTTAAGGTTTAAAGGGCGCTCATGAATGGCATAGGTAAGGGACAGTGACATTGTCCTAGCCAGCAGGACAAAGCCCTAGAGACTGACCACACACACACAAACACACACACACACACATGTATATATATATATATATATATATATATATATATATATATATATATATGTATATATATATATATGTATATATATATATATATATATATATATATATATATATATATATGTATATA
>NC_090737.1:15869626-15877126 GCF_036898095.1 Palaemon carinicauda
TAATTTCATTCATTTTGATGTCCTGACTCTTACATTTAACCTCACGCTACAACTTTGGGGAGGTTACCCTAGTGCACCACGGTGCTGAAAGGTCTCCCCAGCCCAAACATTTGGCCATCTGGCTAAATTTCATAAATCCATTCCCATAAAATACAATGACTTTGCGTCACTGTACTGCAATATTTTCCTGATGATTGGTTGGACTTGTGAATCTTTAAAGTTGGGGCTCCTAAAGCCTGAGAGCACCTTCTAAGGGCTGTGACTCTCTGGTTAAAATAAAGTGAATGGCTGATTCAATTGGAATGATGAAAAATTGGGGTTTCAATTTTATATTGATACTTATTCTCACCCAAGCAAATAAATCAAGACATCTCATAAAAAGTTACGTAAAAAAATAAATGGTAATGGAGTGTTATCCATACACAAACACAATTTACCCATCCACAAATTAAATAAATGACTGACAGCTACTATATATATATTTAGTGCCCCACAACTAAAGCAAATCTGTCTTACTGTACTGTACTGCAGTATTTGCCTGAAAATTTAATTCCTACAATGTTGCGCAAAGTTAAAACGTTCCTTTTCCCTGCTGCCTTGTTCATACAAAGAGTACTTTCATCGGTGGTTACCTGGGGTCATCCTTGTTAACTGCATTAATTACTGGTGTTTATTAGCGTCATAATCTGTGTTTATGGATACCCAGGGAGGGATTCGTCGAGCAATATCAGCCCTTCTC
Source organism: Palaemon carinicauda (assembly GCF_036898095.1). Classification (NCBI taxonomy): domain Eukaryota; kingdom Metazoa; phylum Arthropoda; class Malacostraca; order Decapoda; family Palaemonidae; genus Palaemon; species Palaemon carinicauda. The sequence goes on from NC_090737.1 coordinate 15,870,366, forward strand.
CACAACGGCTGGCCGTTGAGGGATACGACCCAATTATGCATCCCATAGCAAGTGCCGCAGTTTAAGAGGCTAATTAAGCTAATTAACGTTTTCACAAAATTCCATCTTTCATCGGCAGTTTATATGCGGGGATAATTCCATCTTAAAGATGGAAAATCCTTGGCGCGGTCGTACCCAGCCAGCCACGACTTCTTCTAAAACAATGACGATAATTAAAGTTTCATTCGAGACCAGGACGGGAATTTTCCCACGAAATTCATCACAACTTAAACATCTTACAAAGGCAATGAAGGGATTTGGCCGGATTAAAGTTTAATGAAGGTCGTTCATATGCGGTGGCGTTCTCTTCAAAGTTTATATACATATACAAACGTACCATCCATGTCGAAGTTCTGGCTCTAGGGAAATGGAGGACCAGGTCCCAAAATTGCATTCAATCAGATACATGACGAAAGTATAATATGAGCTTGCATAAAAGCACACTCATAATGTTACAGCAGATATGATTTGTCCTTGATTAAATGCTTCTGCATAGAATTTAATGCATATACGTCATGTAGCCTATATACAAGTGTACGCGACCCGTCAAAAATGAATTACACATACACATTCAACCATTCTCACCTCTCTCCCTTTCCTAACTATAACACGGCAGTTCCAGCAATTTGTAGATGCATTATAGTTTCCGAACGTACCACTCGGGGTAACACCTCTACCTGGGTATGACTTCTCACTTTCGCCTCTACCAGAGGGACGGGGCGAGACCGAGTACTCATAAGTTTAGCAATGCCGCTCAGCGTGACAGGATAGAAATTATATATATATATATATATACATATAAATATACATATATATATACATACATATATATAATATACATACATATATATAAATATAAATATATATATATATATATATATATATATATATATATATATATATATATAAATACTATATATAAATATATATATATACATATATATATATATATATATATATATATATATATATATATATATATATATATTTATACATATACATATATATATATATATATATATATATATATATATATATATATATATATATATATATACTGTATATACACAGGAAAGAAATATCTATCTATCCATCTATATATATATATATATATATATATATATATATATATATATATATATATATATATATATATATATATATATATATATATATATATATATATATATATATTTATATATATATATATATATATATATATATATATATATATATATATATATATATATAAAAATTTGCTTTTCATTCAATAAAGAGAGAGAGAGAGAGAGAGAGAGAGAGAGAGAGAGAGAGAGAGAGAGAGAGAGAGAGAGAGAGAGAGAGATTTTGAAGTAACCTTGCATCACGGGCAGGGTATCAAGAGTGATAATATCTACATTCCTTGATGTACAACCAAAACAACAATCAACCTAATGTGCCATCCTCGCCCAGGCATGATTAAAATCTAAAGTCTAAAGAGGGAAAACAAAAGCTGGAAGACTGGGATTTCTGGAGCATGAATGAAATTCTTTTTACAGATCATTTGCTCCTTCATGGATGAGACCACTCTGCAACAATATCCTAAGATTGAGAGATGTAATGGCCCCAACAATCAGTTTTACTATTAAATGATAACGGTTGACTTAAAAATATAATTACATTAATTTATTTGAATGGGTTCTTTTCATTCAAAGATTATTCATTTACATCTCTAGGCTAATTTAGCCCTTTTTCTTATTCTCTATTTAAAAAGTATCAATTAATTTAATCCAAATTTGTTTTCATTACTAAAAGGCCATCAAAGGTCATTGCATATTCTTTATTCAATCATTCACAGCTAGAGGCTCAACATAACTCGACATGTAAAAGTTATCTAACATTTTTAATCTTCTTATACTAGACATTTTAATCATGCATTTCCATCCTTATTTTCGAATGATTTACATTGACTGTAAAAGCTATAGAATTTTATCAAACAATTATTTTGTGCATACAAGTAAATGGCTTTTAGACAATTATTTTCAGGGTAAAAAGAACTCATTTCTAGATAAAATAATTTTTTACGGCAAAGGGAATTAACTCTAGCCATAATTATTTGGAGGGGGAAGGGGATTAATTCTGACCATAATTATTTTGAGGGCTAAGGGAATAAACTCGTTAACAATATTATTTAAGGGTAAATCGAAATAACCCTCAGAGGGAATTAACACAAGTTCTTTTGATAAGTGCCAAGCCCAATAATACTGTAGCTCTTTTGAGAAAGCACCAATGTAGATGACAGATTTTTATGTTTGTTGCTTTTACATTTGATTTGTCTATTTACCAAATCTATTAGAGAGAGAGAGAGAGAGAGAGAGAGAGAGAGAGAGAGAGGAGAGAGAGAGAGAGAGAGAGAGAGAGAGAGAGAGAATAATATTAGATTGTAGCGAGAAAGACAGTTGGAATAGCTGAAGGTTGTTTGTTTATTTTTTATCTAGATAATTTGAGAGCAGAGAATATCTTACGCCGTATTTTTCTTTATTCTAGCTGTAGCAGGAGTCGGTCATTTAGAATGTTGGATTTATTCATATACCAGTTTAGGAAGTGTTTTGTTCATTTATCAGCATTATTTATTTATCTTGGTGTGGTTGTGAATGATAGAATGTTTATTTCTTATCATAGAGTGATAGATTAGTTAGGTAGAAGCATTCGTAGCTGGTTTTTCTATTTCTATTTTCACCTGACCTGGCTTACATTCAAGGACTTTGATTAGACTGCTTTACAGGATTTGGATGCAATTCGTAACCTAGCCTAAAATAAAGTCATATGCGTATTCATGATTGATTATAAAGAAGATGATGAAGAAGATGACGAATTGGTTCAAAAAAAAAAAAAAAAAAAAAAAAAAAAAAGCTCAGTGGGTCCTGGATTGACTAGTCACTAGATAGATGCCTAGTTGAATTGACTGGAGTAAACCGTTTGCCGCGGAGCTGTAGGAGTGTACAGTATTGGGCCATTCAGCCTAGTGCCGATCGATGACGGTGTAAGTGTCTATACACACAAATAAATAAATAAATAAATAAATAAATAAATAAACGAACAAACACACACACACACACACACAGACACACACACACACATATATATATATATATATATATATATATATATATATATATATATATATATATATATATATATATATATATATATATATATATATATATCTATATATATATATATATATATATATATATATATATATATATATATATAGATATATATATATATATATATATATATATATATATATATATATATATATATATATACATATATAATATATATATATATATATATATATATATATATATATATATATATATATATATATATTAGTTTTGTTTATGTTCAGTAGGCTACTAGTGTAGTTTTTTATTTGTTGATTTAATTGTAGGGAATATAGATTTAAAGAATATATTATGTTTTCGTGCTCCCTCTATCTAAAAGTCCAGTTACTGATAAAGTGAGGGGAAAGTTTGTACTGTAGAGATATTAGTTAGTAAAATTAATTCAATGTTTGAGGTTTGTGCTTTTACATCCCGCCACACCACACTAAATAAAACTGTAGATCTTTGAAAGCACCAAGACCAAATGAAACGGAAGTCTTTTGAGAAAGCACAAAGACCAAATGAAACTGAAGCTCTTTTGGAAAAGCACAAAGACCAAATCAAACTGAAGCTCTTTCTTAAGAAAGTACCAAGACCAAATCAAACTGAAGCTCTTTTGGGAAAGCAAAAGCACCTAATAAAACTTCACCTCTTTTGAGAAAGAACCAAGACCAAATAAACCGAAGCTCTTTTGACAAAACACAACCACCAAATAAAATCAAAGCTCTGTCAAGCAAGTATCAAGACCAAATAAAACCGAAGCTCTTTTGAAGAAGAACCAAGACCAAAAGAAACCGTAGATCTTTTGAGAGACCACTAAGAACAAATCAAACTGAAGCTCTTGAGAAAGCCCGCAGACCAAATAAAGCTTCAACTATTTTGAGAAAGCACAAAGACCAAATAAATCTGAAGCCCTTTTGATAGAGAACAAAGACCTGATAAAGCTTGAGCTCTTTTGAAATAGAACTAAGACTAAATCAAACTGAAGCCGTTTTGAGGAAACAAACACCAAATAAAGCTTCAGCTCTTTTGAGAAAGCAGCAACACCAAATAAAACTGAAGCTCTTTTCAGAGTGCATCAAAACCAACTAAAACTGATGCTCTTTTGAGAAAGCATCAAGACCTACTAAATCTGAAGCTCTTTTTAGAAAGCACTAATACTGAATAAAAGGGGAATTTTAACAGGGGGAAAACAAATCTGCCTTGTTAAAAATCATTATTGAATCTGAAGTATATTTTTGGTGTAATGGGTGCCAACAGGAAAGATTGAAATACATGACATGTAACATTTAGCTAAAATCTTTCCTTTTTTTTTTCTTTTTTGTTATGCAGATATAAGGAAGACCGTCTAACTATACAGTACATTCATAACCTTCAATACATCTCGATAATGCAAGCGAAGCGTGACCGAAACCGTATAAGAAAAGCGACTAAAACCCCTTCTAGCTAAACCTTCCCTCCAAGAGCTCACGAAAATAAAGGATTTATGAGATATAAGATTCCAGAAGATGAAGAGGCTATACTCTGTTTAACGTCGTCGTAAAAGGAATTAAAATCACTTACGACGAGACGGGGTCTCGTCGGCGATAAAAGACTATCTCGTTTGGCCGAACGCGACGGCACCTTTAACCCCGACGAAAAAAAAAAAAGAAGTGCCACCTTACATTAGGCTTTCATTATGGCTCCGTGATATAACAGAGGCTTTAAAAAGATTGAAAAACTTACATTAACTCTTTTAGGTGTACGGTCGGAAGAGGTGGAGAGCCATTTATTTTTTTTTTTCAAGGTTATGGTCATTATAAAAATTTTCGAAATGTCACTAACTTCTTTTTTTTTCCTCTGTCTCCTCTCTTCATAAACTACCGCTTCTACCGCTTTTATCACACTGCCGGTTATTGGTTGTGCCTTAATTATCGTCGATACTGCCATATTAAAAGAGCGTTAAGAATAAAATTCCTACGGTCATAAAAAGATCTAGTCTTTTCCTATCAAGAGCAAATGCATTAATAAACGCGTTTCGAGGAGGAACGCCGTGTATTTAGAAAAGATTTTTTTCACTTTTATCTTTTACTGTTTTATTTAGAGAAGATTTTTATCACTTTTATCTTTTACTGTTTTATTTAGAAAAGATTTTTTCACTCTTTTATCTTTTACTGTTTTCTTTTGCTCAGATAGAATGGTATAATTCATTTCAGCATTTGCATAAGTTCCAAAATGAGGTGCGAAAAAAATGTCTTCAAACGTTACGGTTTGCTGTCACTTCCTAAATGAGAATGTCGCTTCAACGCAAGAACTGCTTGGGAACGAGAAGTCTTCGTTATATAAATAAAAAGAATAAAAAAAGAAAAAGAAATCTGGGACTCGCTGTTCCATTTACCATTTACAACATTTCCATTCTAAAAGTGTCAATCTCTCGATGAGTGACGGACAGCTTTATCATTGACGCAAAGGACCTTGATTGACGCAAACGCACGCGCATAAAAGCGGGCCACGCAAGCCAGCCGGGTGCAAGAATGTTGCTCACCAACAGTAAAGGCGTCTTATTTTGCACCTTTTTATAATATCACACATCTACAATTCGTTTTTCAGAGTCCACGTGATCCCGCAAAGCATTTGCCTCGAAGGTATAAAAAGCCTCTGAAAGAAAATTTGGCATTAACGGCCCATAAAGAATTCGAAGGAACTTGGCATACTGCACGTTCGTGTTATACAACCTGAGCCGGTTGTTTGGGTTAGGTACTGAAGGCATTGATTAATTAAGTAAGAAGAAACGAAAAGAAGATTAAGGGTGGATAGGGGGACAGATAAAAGGGCACCATGTGCATCCTTTTTGTCATGCGTGGACTTGTATATTTTAGGCGTTTTTAGAATAGGCCTGTTAAAACAAAAATTAAACAGAAGGAAGATATTATTAAGATTATTTTTTTCTAAAAAAATTTCAAAATGTTACGATTATTTTCTATCGAAATATGTTTCAAAATGTTTCGATTATTTTCTCTAGAAATATGTTTAAAAATGTTACGATTACTTTCTCTAGAAATGTTTCAAAATGTTACGATTATTTTCTCTAGAAATATGTTTCAAAATGTTACGATTATTTTCTCTAGAAATATGTTTCAAAATGTTACGATTATTTTCTCTAGAAATATGTTTCAAAATGTTACGATGATTTTCTCTAGAAATGTTTCAAAATGTTACGATTATTTTCTCTCGAAATATGTTTCAAAATGTTACGATTATTTTTTCTATATATATATTTCAAAATGTTACGATTATTTTCTCTAGAAATGTTTCAAAATGTTACGATTATTTTCTCTAGAAATATGTTTCAAAATGTTTCGATGATTTTCTATAGAAATTTTTCAAAATGTTACGATTATTTTCTCTAGAAATATGTTTCAAAATGTTTCGATGATTTTCTATAGAAATGTTTCAAAATGTTACGATTATTTTATCTCGAAATATGTTTCAAAATGTTACGATTGTTTTCTATAGAAATATGTTTCAAAATGTTTCGATGATTTTCTATAGAAATGTTTCAAAATTTTACGATTATTTTCTCTCGAAATATGT
>NC_090737.1:15882126-15904626 GCF_036898095.1 Palaemon carinicauda
TTATTCAAAGGATTATGACAACTGTTCCCCTGCAAAATATCAGTCAAATAATTTCTACAGCTGTTCCTCTTCGAAATATCTTATTCATGAGAATATGACAGCTGTTACTCTTTGAAATATCTTGTTCATGGGATTAATACAGCTTTTACTCTTTGAAATATGTTATTCAAAGAATTATGACAGCTGTTCCTCCCCAAAATATCAATCAAAGTATTTTTACAGCAGTTCCTCTTCGAAATATCTTATTCATGAGAATATGACAGCTGTTACTCTTTGAAACATCTTAATCAAAGGAATATTACAAAAGTTCGTCCTTTGAAATATCTTATTCAAAGGATTATGACAGCTTTTCTTCTCTGAATTATCTTAGTCAAAGGATTACTACAGCTGTTCCTCTTTGAAACATTTTATTCAAAGAAATACTACAAGTGTTCGTCTTTGAAATATATTAATCAAAGAATTATACAATTTTTTTGAAATTTCTGCGTCAAGGTCTTTCTAAAGCTTTCAATTCCTCTTTGAAATATCTTATTCAAAGGATTACTACACTTCGCATATTTCAAATATATTAGTTAAAGGATAACAACAACTGTTCTTTGAAATATCAAAGTCAAAGGATTACTAAAGCTGTTCCTCTTTGAAATAACATAAATAATCATTACAGCGGTTTATCTTTGAAATATCAGCCAAAGGTTACTAAAGCTCTTCAATTTTGAAATAACTTAGTTAAAGAATTATTACAGCTGTTTCTCTTTGAAATGTATCAGAGTCAAAGGATTACTACAGCTATTCCTCTTTGAAATAACTTGAATAATTATTACAGCGGTTTATCTTTAAAATGTCAGACTATGGTTACTAAAGCTGTTCCACTTTGAAATAGCTTAGATAACATTTACAGCTGTTTCTCTTTGTAATGTCTTTATCACAAGACGAGCACAACGGCTACACTCTGAAATATCCTAGTTATAGGGATACAGGAAAAATGTTTGTCTTTCTCAAACATATTCCTCGTCGACCAGGTAGATGGGGAATCCTGCAGCCCCTTTTCAAAACACCCATGCACACGAGAAAAAATGTTTGATTGCAGAGCGTATATGTTTACCGGATCTACGCCAGTAAGCCTCGTAGGCTGTTATGTTAAACAAAGGTGCCCTACTTTTCGGTTTTTAGAGGAAAATGGCATTTTTCCCACCCTATTAGGTACGATTTACTTCAACTAGGTAAACACTGAGGTGTGCTCTAACGAATATTTTACCACCAAGACACGCTAGTCAAAAGAGATATAGGCCTACCCGGAATTACCCCGTATGTTAAAGAGGTTGTATTCAAGAGTTTTTCTTCTAACTATTCTTAGACCTCTACCTGGAATGAATAAATTTGTATATCTATTGCTTCCGTAGCTTTCCTTCAAGATAAATATAATGAGGTGTACGTTGTTCCTCATTATTTAATCTTTAACTTTCTATACTATCAACCGTATTTTAGTTTTTCAGATTATTTTCCTTTTTTCTTCCTATCAGAGAAATTTTACGGTTTCTACAGTTTTTATATTAACTTTTTTTTCTCTATAATTCTCTAATAACCCAGAATTTAATCTCCAAGGCAGGAAGAGACAAAAGAGTAATAATAATTCAAGATTGTACTAAAAGCTCATAAGTAACATGTCGAACACCCCTGCACACAGTGCATCGTTCCCCTTTCTGCCAAACACATTTTCGCTTCAGGACTTTAAGGTTTTTGCCTCCAGTGCCCATTTCCCTGATCTGGATATGATTCTCTGGCACAGTCGTTCGATTAGCAGTTTATGCATGATCAAGAATTCTCATACACAGGAATAGTCTGGCCTATTGTTTACGCATTCTCCTTTTTCCTCATACACCTGACAAGACTAAGATAACCAAAAATTCTTCTTCGTTCAAGGGGTTAACTACTGCACTGTAATTGTTCAGTAACTACTTTCCTCTTGGTAAGGGTACAAGAGAGACTTTAGCTATGGTAAGCAAATCTTCTAAGGACAATGCAGAACCAAACCATTGTCCTCTAGTCCTGGGTAGTACCATAGCCTTTGTACCATGGTATTCCACTGTCTTGGGTTAGAGTTCTCTTGCTTCAGGGTACACTCAGGCACACTATTTTCTCTTCCTTGTTTATGTATGACAGATCTATTTAAACGTTGTTACTGATGTTGAGATATTTCATATTGTTATTCATTCTAGCCTATATATTTTTATTTCCTTATTTCCTTTCCTGACGCATTTCCGGTAGGCCCTGCTGCTGCCTCCGATGCCTTAGATGACTGCGGAGGTAGCAGCAGTAGGGGATTCAGCATTATGAAGCTTCATTTGTGGTGGATAATGTGGGAGGGTGGGCTGTGGCACCCTAGCAGTACCAGCTGAACTCGGTTGAGTCCCTTGTTAGGCTGGAGGAACGTAGAGAGTAGAGGTCCTCTTTTTTGTTTTGTATCATTGTTGATGTCGGCTACCCCCCAAAATTGGGGGAAGTGCCTTGGTATATGTATGTATGTATGTATTTCCTTTCCTCACTGGCCTATCATTCCTGCTGAAGCCCTCAACAACAACAACAACAACAAAACAACAACAATGATAATAATAATAATAATAATAATAATAATAATAATAATGATAATAATAATAATAACAACCCTTTCAATGTTTTTTCTGGATCTTAATTATTTTCACCAACATTTCGCTATCCTTTCTTAGTACTGGACCAAATCAACTCCAAATAGTCAGTTTACATTATATGAAAAACCCTAGGGCTACGCATTTCCAGTACACCCTTTAATCCTACTAATTACACTGCTCATGCATTAATGACCCATGAGACCCAGCGCTCGGGTCGGTTAAGCCATTTGTATTCAGAACTATGGTGCCAGTTAAGGTAAAGAATAAAGAAATTAAAGTTAAAAGTTGAATAGCAAGATGAAGAAATGTAGTGGAAACAATGATAAAATAAAATGGTAAAATGTGGGTAACACTTACACATGCAAATACACCTACACAAACACACATTGACACATACATCACACCAGCTAAGGGCAAAAGAAATGTAGCAAAGACCCTCTAGCAATCCTCTAGTAGTGATATGGGCTATATGTTATGCTAATGGTTTAACAGATAAAGATATCTGCTGAAGAAAGAACGAGGCAATTAAGGAGTAAACAAGAAAAGGTGAGTTCATGAAAATCTATGTATGGATTTGACGAAGGACTCCAGAGACGAAAATCACTTGTACTTGAAAGAAGCAAATATTAATATTAGAAAAGAAAGTTTGTGAATAAATCATTCTTAAAACTAAAAAATATATATGAAAAGATGCTTTTCGACGACGGTGTTTAGTTCTGAATGAAGTGGATAATAAAGGTGATTATTCCCGATGAGAGGAGGGCAAGTAAGAGATTGTAGAAAGGAAAAACTCGATGGGGTCCATGGAATTTTAAGTCAGATCGTGGGTATGGTAATGATGCCTTAATCAAGTGACTTGACCAGAATGTTTATGAAATGTATGCACGATAGTCTGAAGGGTCCAGGGGAATAAGGCAAACCTATAATTATTGTCCCCTTTATAACAAGGAAAACGTGGCAAAGTGGGTGTAATAATTATAGAGGAATAGCCTTATTTAGGATGCCCATGGAAATGTATTTATGGTTTTGATTGAGGATAAAAAAACAGATAACAATGTATTGAAAGAAGAACAATAAGGACTTAGAAAAGAAAGAAGATGGCTGATGTATCGAAAGAGGAACACTAATGAGAACTTAGGTAAGGAAGATGGTTGCCCAAATGACTGACACAGGGGCCTAGGCAGTTAAAAAAAAAAAAAGTTTAAAAAAAAATGGATGAAAATGTGTTGAACAAATACCTATATAAATCATGTCAGTACTTCAGAAGTAACAGAGGTGCGTAAAGGACACAGTGCAAATCATTTGTTATCGAATGCTGAGCAATTCAAACTCATTATGAAAATCTTTCTTGTTTCAGATTTCGTAGACGGGCGAGTGGCTGGGTTATTAGAAAAGGGGGTCTAAGAGAAGGGTGCATTTCTCCTTAAGTGCTACTTGATATTTCCATGGATGGCGTATAATTAAGGTTGCATAAACACAACTTATTCGGCTGAAAGATAGCTGTATAAAACGTACATTAGAGAAATAAGGATTACCTGGAAGGGAAATAAAACACAAAATCGGGAAAAAATTATTCCCTTCAAGTGCTACTTGAAATTTGTATAATAACAACTAATTTAGAGAACAGTTCACAGGATATGAATTACATTCATTAAAAATATGGAACTGCATGAGAAATAAAGAGATATAGATTTGATTACATGGAGACTTTACCACATCATACGAAAGTGTCACAGTTCGGAAATGTTATGACGTAAGTGAGGGAGACCTAAAGAACTGACGACTTATGTGGCGAGCAGAGAGAAGATTGTGACTCAGAGGCAGGATGAAAGCAACTGAGTAACTTTATTACAAAACACTCGCTTTTATATATAAAGATTCCAGGCAAAAAGGGCATACAAAACATAACAGGCAATTTCATGTTCAAACCGACACAGCACCGGTTAACAGTTAACAGTGAGAAAAACAGACATGTTATTTCAGGTTCTTATTAGTGTGAAGGAAGAGCGAAGATACAAGCATAATATATACACAAAATGAAATGTCGTTACTATGTACGATCGTGTGACACATGGTTGGTACATGGCTCCCCCTATATAAATGACATACTGTACATGTTAAATAGAGCGCCCTGATCTGGAATGGTAGAAGCAAAACTGCGGCCGATGAGCGGCAGTGAGTGGCTGTAGAAATCGTGGGTTGAGGCGCGAGCGAGTGGTGGATGATGGGTGGCTTTGTTGCCGCTCCGGCTCACCACGGGGTAGGCGTATGTGTCCTACGGCATTCATAGGGGTGTGTGTCCTACGGCATTCATAGGGGTGTGTCCTACGGCATTCATAGGCATGTGTGTCCTTCGGCATTGACGTCAGCTTCAGTTGAAGTTGAATAGGTGTCCTCTTCATCAGGAGTGGAGGCGTTGATGGATGTCTTGAAGGTCGTGAAGTGGCTGTCCATAAAGGCGTCGGCTTTGGTCATCAAATCCTTTATGGGTAAACTATCGACATTGGGTATGGCAGCGCGTACAGGTTCGGGTAAACGGCGTATCCAAAGGGCCCGAAGTAGGTTCACCTAACGAGGAGAGCCGTCTGCGGCAGGTTGGAGGCGAGCGATACTGGTCATTTCCCTGAGGGCGAGCGAAGCCCTTTGGTCCCCCAACCGTTGTTGAGAGAGCTGAAAAAGCTTTGCTATACGGGCAGCTGGCAACGGCGAGTACTGGTGCAGAAGGTATGCTTTAAGGGCGTCATATTAACGGTGAGAGGCGGGAAGAGCGAGTCGCTCTGGAGTCACCAATGTGGCGAGCCGAGAGACGGTTGTGACTCATAGGCAGGATGAAAGCAATTGAGTAACTTTATTACAGAACACTCGCTTTTACATACAAAGACTCCAGGCAAAAAGGGCATACAAAACATACAGGCAATTTCATGTTCAAACCCAACACCGCACTGGTTAACAGTTAACAGTAAAAAAACAGACATGTTATTTCAGGTTCTTATTAGTGCGAGGGGAGAGCGAAGATACAGTATAATATAAACACAAAATGAAATGTCATACTATGAACGATCGTGTGACACACGGTTGGTACACATGTGTAGTGGGGTCAATCCCTAATAATGAGGAGGCGATGCTCTGGAATATATGATTTGTAAAAGGTTCATTAATGATTGCTAAATAGGCATAATATTTTGTTATTTGCTGAAGCCACAAGTAGATTTTACGAAGGATTGTTAGGATTATGTATATTCGACCACAATTTCCTTATCAGGGACATGGTACACTGGTGATATATAAGACCCTGAATAGTCATGACTGAATGGCGTGTGGCTAGCAACCTCACCCCATAAAAATTTACTGGATCCAGCAAGCGTAAAAGGCACTGGCGTCACTGCCTCAAAGATATATATATATATGTATATATATATATATATATATATATATATATATATATATATATATATATATATATATATATATATATATATATATATATATATATATATATGCATGTGTGTGTGTAATCACCTTTCTCTATCCCTTTGCAGCTAATTTCAGACAGTGTCTATTCACAGCAACCATCATTCTCATCCTCCTTGTCTCTCGTTTATCAAAGCTATGCACAGCACCCTAAAATCCTCACGTTTCCTCTACGTCTTTTCTCCACATCCTTGTGTGTCAACGTGTATACTTTCATCATCATTAGTTTCCCCCTCTTCACATACATCCGGCATGCACACCCCCTTCTTACGCATCATATTCGCTCGTCATATGCACACGCAGGGACACTAAAGCTTAACTATAATGTCTAACAGTCTAACTATATTGCCTCGGGATGGAGGTGGGATAGGATGGCTGCTGGGAGGAGGAGGAGGATGTGAAAAGGAGGAGGAGATATGGGGTTTAATCATTAGGTAGGAGAAGGCTGAGGGCGAAAAGGAGGTGAGGCGGTTACGAGAGAGAGAGAGAGAGAGAGAGAGAGAGAGAGAGAGAGAGAGAGAGAGAGAGAGAGATTGGGGACGAATGATGGGCAGATAGGGTGACGAATGTAGATATGACGAAAAGTCTCAGTGAGAAAAAATGGAGATGATGGTGGAACAAAATGAGAGAGAGAGAGAGAGAGAGAGAGAGAGAGAGAGAGAGAGAGAGAGAGAGAGAGAGAGAGAGAGAGAGCTTGGAGTCGAATGATAGGGTAAAGAATACAGATAAGACGAAAAATCTCAGAATGCGATAAAAAAAGATGGAATAAAATATAAGAGAGAGAGAGAGAGAGAGAGAGAGAGAGAGAGAGAGAGAGAGAGAGAGAGAGAGAGAGAGAGAAGGGTGGAAGTGGAGGAGGTGATAAGATCAAGGAGGAAGCGAAATATAAAAAGGGGTCCAGCAGAGTACATTCGAACATAAATTCCTCAATAAGTCGCTTAAATCTTATCGTTTTTACTAGACTTTTCCCCCGCCATCAATTGACAGTAAATCTAAGGTGCGAGGGGATGCAAAGTCTCCTTATTTTATTTGTTTTTTCTTCCCCTTGATTCTGCCATAGAGAAAGGGAGCCTTCAACAGTACCTTGACTCGCCCTACGCGTTTCCCTTTTATCGTTTCGCTTAAATGTTCCGAATTAGTCATAGGTTTTTATTCGAGGACGATACCAGATTCCTCGTTAAATCACGTCCCGACTATTTTGGGAGGAAGGAGTATCTTGGGTGTTCTTCTGACTTCGTGTGTTTCTTGAAATTATCTCACGGGAGACTTACACATTCGCACGATGACTATTTTAGGATAAGCCCCCTTTTCCAAGACAAGCACTGCTATCTGTACTACGCCATACATAGGCAAGCAAAGTAATCCATATAAAATAACCCAAAATAAAATAAAATGTCATATAAAAAGCAAGTAAATTCAGTTCACGGTAAGTTAAAATAAGGACAAACCGGTATTGTAAATAACATGCTGACGAAATCATAAACACCAAATCATAACTGTTTCCACCATTGGCTACCAAGAATAATCATCGTCGTTTTAAAATCTCATGTTCAATATATATACATACATACATACATATATATATATATATATATATATATATATATATATATATATATATATATATATATATATACTGTGTATATATATACACACGCACATATATATATATATATATATATATATATATATATATATATATATATATATATATATATATATATATATATATATATCTGTGTGCGTATATATATATATATATATATATATATATATATATATATATATATATATATATATACACAATGTATATTATATATATATGTATATATATATATATATATATATATATATATATATATATATATATATATAAACATAATGAAAAAAAATCCTCCATGTATACATAATGAAAAAGAATTCTCCAGCAATGCCTAACGTTTAGATCCACTGACCCCTTTGTTGTGATAACCATCTCATCTCCAACTAGCATATTTCGTCCCTGAATCTTATAAACCATTACCTGAAGATGCTAATCAGCGACGTCAGGTGTTCTTTAACACAGGAATATCCAACCTGAGATCATTTATCATGGTTTCATATTCTCTTTCGGGTAGATTGGGAAGATGGGCGGAGGAAAGGAAACGGGGTGAGGAGGGGGGAGAGGGCTGGGGGGAGAACAAAAAAAGCCCTCTGGCTATCACAAAAGCTTTTTAACCTCAGCTCACAAGTCAATGGACTGGGGGAAATCACCTGTGCTCTGCTCAAGCTTCTTTTGGTTCCTTGACCTTCCTGGCCTTTATAATTCCACCTTTCCACACTGGCATCTCATCTCATTTAAACTCTCTCTCTCTCTCTCTCTCTCTCTCTCTCTCTCTCTCTCTCTCTCTCTCATAATGACGTGAATGGCCGGACCTTTTTACATCTGCCAACCTAATACACGGATAACCTTTTGAGAAGAGGAGGTACTAGGGTGAAGATTCTACGAGACCATCGTTAGCAAGTATCTTAAAATAAGCACACACACACACACACACACACACACACACATATATATATATATATATATATATATATATATATATATATATATATATATATATATATATATATATATATATATATATATTTATGTGTGTGTATGTATGTATATGTGTATATACATATGTGTGATTTTTACGCATGTGTATAAATATAAATATAAATATATATATATATATATATATATATATATATATATATATATATATATATATATTTATGCAAATTGTATTACAATGGCTACCAGAAAATTACTCAAGAAATCATAATTGCACTACACGTACTTCATCTATATCATCTGTTAAACGGTCACATCCTTACGACCTACAGTAATGTGACAATACATTTGTTATAGACGTGATATCAAGGTAAGATATGGCCGACTAACATTGCCGTGGCAACTTCCATTTATTCTTTCAACAGACAAGCACTCGCGGAATTAGGATACACGCTAATATAAAACCTAACAAGGAAAAGTCTCCAACACCTTCGCAGAGGCATCCCCTTTTTAAATAAAACATATCTAATTCCTTGGTAGCACTTATTAAAGAAATTTAAAAGGACTCTTTTCACCGGCCGCCACAGGTCGACCCAGAAAAGAAATTTACAATAAATCCTTATTCTTTCCACCGTTATCACTACATTAAGGGGTCAGTTCCCTGATGCGCCCTCTCCATTGCCTTCAATCAAAGGCATTCTCTTCCACCAAACCTCTTCTCTCTACATAATCCTTCACCTTATCTCGTCACCATCACCTTCACCATAAATCTACTGCATAAATATGGTGTCTGCCAGAGAAACGAAACTTATGTACAGATGATTCAGAATACAGTAAAAACTGTGACAAGTCCTGTTATTTTTGTAGTGATGAAATCCAAATTAAATACCAAAAATTATTTCAAGTTAAGGAATTGTATACATAGCAATTTCAGGTTGAACTGACCTTATACTAGCATATAATCTTTAGTGTAGCTCGTAGGGGTCTATAAATTTGGAGTTATTTGGAGCTAAGTTGCGGTAAACAGTCTTCATAAATCAACACCTTTTCAATTGCCTCAATAAAGACTGACTCAAGACTCTTGAAACAGAACACTATAAACATGATCAGAAACTCTATTGTTCCTGATCCCTATCGTCTGTACCCCATGATAAGAGATTTTGCAATTATCAAACTCGTGATAAGGAATTAGACAAGGCCAAATGTATTTCTTCTCCATGTGGCAAAGTAGTCCCTGCACATTCTACATTTCAACAACAACAACAACAACAAACAAAAAATACAGCCATTACTAGTTCACTGCAGGATAAAGGCATGACAATTCATGTTTTGGGTTTGGCCAGTTTTCATCACTACGCTCGTCAACGCTGATTAATGATATTGATGGTAGGAGATTTTCATCTGATCGCTCACAGCAAACCAACCTAGTGTGAGTGGCCCAGACTAGTACAGCTTAGCTAACCATGGCGATACGCAAACCGTTTCACCAGGATGAGCTTTCCCCGATATAGTTCAGGTACCGATAAAAAGAACGAAGAACAATAAGACTAATCGTGAGATAGAGGGATCATTCGAAGGCTTTTCAATCACGATGTAAACGTCCCTTTTGCTTCTATAATTGGAGGTGCTTATCCTTACCGAAGTGTTTCCTAAACATGGTTATGTTCAAGAGTGATTGATGTTTGTAATTGTTGCTATAAAAATCCCACAAAATGGACCATATGGTCATTCCTGCTGATTCAGATCAATAAGTGAAAGTTACTTTTTCATCATTCTAACTATATATCATCTCAAAAGAATGATTACAAGCCATTCACTATAGGAAACTGATAACAAAAGGATATTCCCTCTAAAAGAGGATGATGATGTCACTGATGAATGGGCCTTCCCATAAAGTTTGACTGGAATGACCATGTAATTTATCTCATTCAAATCTAAAACTTAAGTATTGTTGGTAGACCGTGTTGCATGCATTTAAGGCCATAGTCTTACCACACTGGATCTACAACTAATGCTTTCTATATTGCATATGAATTTCTTATCAATGGACCATTATTTTTCTTAATAAATTCGATATCAAATGCGTCTCCAATTGTTTCGAGCCTCTTATTCAGTGAAGGAATTAACAATGTACAAAAAAGTAACGTGGTAACATCCCTGACTGGTGATCACCAGACTGGGGTTCGAGTCCCGCTCAGAATCGTTAGTTTCTTTGGTCGATGGAACCTTGCCATCCTTGTAAGCTAAGGGTTTTGGGCGAACCTATAGGTCTATCTGCTGAGTCATCAGCAGCCATTGCCTGACCCTCATGGTCCTAGCTTGGGTGGAGAGGGGGCTTGGGCGCTGATCATAAGTATATATGGTCAGTCTCTAGGGCACTGTCCAGCTGGATAGGACAATGTCACTGTCCCTTCCTCTGCCATTCATGAGCGGCCTTTAAACCTTCAATGCTTTCTTTATTGTATATGAATTTCCTATCAATGGATCATTATTTTTCTAATAAAGTCTCCAATTACTTCAACCCTCTTATTCAGTAAAGGAATTCACATTGTACAAAAAAAGTAATGCCTTGAGGCTCGTCTGATACGATACTGCGTCCCATTTTCCCTTCACCTTACCCACTTATCATTTCACCCCTCGAGAACAGGAGGAAATGGAACCAACAATTGGTGTTTTATCAAATGAAGAAACAAACAGAACAGTGACCGCCGGATTGGATAGGGTTTTCTAACAGCTGATTTTACGTTTCAGGCGGAACATTTTCTTACCTTAAACCTTTTTCATTTTTTTTTATTTTTTTGTCTAACAAACGTGCACGATGAAAAGTGGAAGTTTTCCTAGGCATTTTCGTTATTCATGATTAAGTTCAACAACTGAAACTCTTTGGTGGAAGTTTTGAAACAAATGAAAAATAAAATCATTATCATAATCACGGATCATGTACCTCTCTTAAGCAATGTAGTTGTCTTTATATATATATATATATATATATATATATATATATATATATATATATATATATATATATATATATATATATATATATATATATATATATAAAACCATTTATCAATCTTTAATACAACCATCCTTCATTTAAAACCGTACATTTTATATGTACTGTTTACATTATATAGGCTACACATACAAGCCTATATAAATCTTACACATTAAATAATAAACTATGACTATAAAGAGTAGAAGGACTCTTCTATTGATCTTCACATGAACACATAAGTCGGAGCGAAGTAGGAACAAGTTCAGAGAAACTAATTAATAATGTTTGGGGAAAAATTAGGACACCCACCTCTGAATTTGACAGGAATGAAACCTTTATCTAATATCACCTAACCACGATTTGAAATTGGATGACAGAGTACTGGATTAAGGGAGGCAAGTGGATGACTGCTATTCGTGAGATTATATATATACAGTATATATGTGTATATATATATATATATATATATATATATATAGAGAGAGAGAGAGAGAGAGAGAGAGAGAGAGAGAGAGAGAGAGAGAGAGAGAGAGAGAGAGAGAGAGAGAGAATCTGGTATCCAGTACTTTGTAGATTTAATTAAATACTGACCATTATGAAATCTAACTATTAACTAAGTAATAAAATAGGATGTTTTCATATAAAAGTAAGGCTGTTGTTCACTTTGAGAAATAAGAAAAAATAATTGGTATCAAAAATTTTACTCATTAAAAGGGATTAGGAATAAACGAAATAAACTTTCCATTTAACAAATGAAAGATATTTTCCACTTGTCATAAAAAAATATTACAGATATAAACAAAAAAATAAACTTCCACTATCAAGGAAAAGTTCCCTGTTAAGCAAAATAAAAAAAAAAAGTAAAAAAAACTTTCCGTGACGAGGAAAAGAAAAAAGCTTCCGAGCAAACCAAGAAAAAAATACTTCTTTTCAGTTAACCCCCCCCCCAAAAAAAAAAAAAAATCAGTTATCAAATAAGAAACCTACTCAACCAAAAAAAAAAAAACCTTCCTGTTATAAAAAGATAAATTTTCGAACTAATAATTGTAAAACACTTTTCTGTTAACAAATTTTAAAAATCTTTCCTACTAACATGTAGAAAAGCTTTCAAGTTAAATGACAAAACTTTCCAGTTTGCAAATGATAAAACTTTTCAGCTAAAAATAAAAAATACCCTTACTAGTGAAAAAAAAAATCCACTTGACAAAAGAAATGATCCTGTTAATAAATGAAAATAAATTCAACTTGACAAAGATATTTTCCCGTAAAAAAAAAAAAAAAAAAAAAAAAAAAAAAAAAAAAAAAAAAAAAAAAAAAATTCCAGTCAAAATAGTTAACAAATGAAAAATCATCTGTAGTATAAGTCAATCCAGATGACACTCGAAATGAAGACCTATTTCGACCAGTTACATCATCAGAATTAAATTTATCTTCTCTTGAGAAACTTTAACAATCGCCATAGATTCTCTAAAATTATATAAAATCTATTAAAAGAAGCCAGGCTTTAACTGTTTTTACCGATGATCTCACTTTTTAAGGACACTCAAAAGATCTTGAATTCATATAAGATGTTATCGCACAAGAGAGAGAGAGAGAGAGAGAGAGAGAGAGAGAGAGAGAGAGAGAGAGAGAGAGAGAGAGAGAGAAATGGGGTGGAGGGCGGCAGGGATCACACAGTAAATTATCTGATGTAGACGAGGACATTTATCCGTAAGGGATCATTATATATGTGCACTGCATAAGAAAAAGGTAAGAACGCGTAGATTACATAAGGGAGTTTATCGTAATGAAATCTGTAAACAAACAGCAATGAATCTGAAGGAGAGATAACTGCAGAATAAAATATAAAAGCAACATTTATGAAGAGAAACAATTACGCGCAAACTTTAGCCGTAATTCAGAATTCTTTTCAGTAAAAGTAGAAAAGTTTCCAAAATCATAAAATATGCTCAAACTTGGGATTTTGGGATTATTTTTGAGAAACAAAATCACACATGCAATGAAGTTGAGCATTAATCAGATGGAAGGTATATTCCAAGCTGTACTGTATCATTACCAAACTTAGTTTAACAATATATGATTGAGTAACGATGCAGATATTAAATCAATCCAATAATATAAATTTTTCTAGCTGGAAGGGAGAGAAAAATAAGGTCAGTTAGCTAGCTAACCATGGTAGGGAATATTTTGGAAATTTAATCATTAGTAAGAGTAATTGGAAGTGTGGTTTAGACACAATTTTATTCATATAAAAGTAATTTTTTCCTGTTATGGTCTTTAAGTTAGCAAGGTACTCATAATTAGGTTCAGCCAAAACAGATAAAAAGTTTCGTCTTGTCAACCTTCGGCAAAGACTTGAGCAAACAATGAAATAGTGACAAAACTCACCTGGACTAAACCCCAATTCATGGAGTCACAAAACTTTCAAAAACCAAACCATTAGGTTAACGATTGCGTTGTTCGAAAACCCGAATGGCAATTAGAGATGTAGTAGACCTAATAGTATGTTGAACGTCCACAATTCTACACTTATCTTGATCATAAACATGAAATCTATATATAGGAACCACCACACTTGAAATTAGCTAATGAAAAAAGTGCCCATAAATTCTCTGAAACTGCTGCCACATGCTGTTCAAAATCAGCATGTGTTCAGCCAATCAGCAGGTGTTCTGTTGAACTTGTGCCAGAAAAAACAATGTTATGAAGCGGATGGCTTTTTTACCAAGAATAACTTGACAACATGCCATATTATGACGGGACAATGTTTTTGTTTATGAAAGAAAAATAAAAAGTTTTGCACTGAGCACCTTGACCTTATGCGTTGGAAAATAAACTAAAAAATCCTATTAAAGATATTGTTATAAAAAAGAAAAAGTTTTGGACTTGCACCTTTTATTAAAAAATGGAAAGATTGAACATCTCTTACGCAAAGAGGAAGTATGGAATACCGTAAGAGAAGTTATCATTAAGGCAACCTTGTTAAAATATAATTGCTAACAATAACGGAAGTGAGAAAAGCGTAAATGCGTATTATAGATTCCGCTTAACAGGCAATAATACTGGAAATTACAGTCCCACTATATCATAGTCCTAAATTCTCTCTCCCTCTCTCTCTCTCTCTCTCTCTCTCTCTCTCTCTCTCTCTCTCTCTCTCTCATCGAGGGCCCACCTAAGGCGGTGTGTGTCGGGGTCGTCCCTGACCCCTGATCCTAGTGAAGCAGCAGATGCCGTCGACCAATTATTATAAATAAGCATTTTCCCTTTTCGGATTATCATCCGCTGGCACCCTCCCTTCATTTCTAATTAAGAGAAAATTCTTAAAATAGGCCCAATGTCCTCTACAGGTTGTTTGAGCTCTAAGAAAGGTTAGATAAAATGAAGCTGAAGAGATGTCCAAACTCGGAAAAAAATCGTTGGTTAAGAGGTGTCCCCTTATGCAATTCTGGATCTCTTCTTTTTCAATTTATATGCGTCAGAAGGAAGAAGAAATATCCCCCTTCTCCTGATCCTTTTACCAAATACGAGGCCAGAGGCACCCTGAGAGAGAGAGAGAGAGAGAGAGAGAGAGAGAGAGAGAGAGAGAGAGAGAGAGAGAGAGAGGCCGACATAAATAAAACGACCAACAAGAAAAATGGGTTCCACGGGAGGACACGGGAGGAACGCACTTACTACTATGAATACCTTTCAAGTTATGAATTATTAAAGATCACCTGGTTCACATACACATGTATGCACGCAAGTCCGTATGTGTATTTGCACACACAAACTCGCAGGTACCTACTCGCGTCCGAACACGATAACACTTAACCCGCACAAATTTACATATTTAACTTGTTTTTAGTAAAGGACAAGGGTGTACCACTGATTCCCTTTCAGTGGCTTTATAGCTTGGAGTGAGAGTACATGGACTATATCATCCTTCAATTTGTTCAGGGTCGAAATAAGATTTCTAAAATACAGTTTAGAATGAAGACTTGCCAAAGAAAGGGTAAGACTTATAATTAACTGTAGACCTAGTACTACCTAATGGATAGCAGGCTATACTATGGGAAAATCTGAACACTAAACAATGAGCTTACTGGACAATGGCGTCAGATGTTTATGTTCAGATCAAGAATAAGGAATTTAATTAACCTTAATATTTTTCAATAATTTAGAATACGAGACATCTACTGAAGACCAGACAAGAGAAAAATACTCATACCGTAGTAGATTAAAAAAATTAAAATACTTCAAGATAGACCAAAATTCTCATCAACCAGTACTATCAAATTCAATCTAAACAAATGACATTAAGCCGTTTCCGTTATCAGGGGTGGTGCCAGAGTAAAGCAATAGAACAGTCTCTGTCATATTCCTCCCCTAACTGCTGAACTGTGGAAGAACCCCTGTGCAGTAAAAACTCCCACATTAGTCACTTTATACACCTGTATGAAGGGTTTTCAGCAATGTGCCGAATCCCTCAAACAAACCATCTTCCGCTTCCTGGGTGGCAAGGCAATTGGTTTCCAATACGTCTTCTATATAATCTATCCTAACCTTTTTAGCACATACCCTCCCCAAACATAGTACTGCACCTAGTTATGCACTCCATTCTTTCCACATTACCAAACCCACCTTAAAATACCCAGATACATCCTTTCGACTATTCTAACATTTTGACCACTTCTGTTTATCTTCCAGTTTACCACACTATTAGTTATTCTTAAACTTCCTCTCAACAGTTTCAGCTTTTTTCTTAGCATGAGCAATCAACTTCCATAAAGGATACTTGGTTTAACAATTCATTCTACCATTCCCACCTTTGGCTTCCATAGATAACTTACATCTCTTACCAGTGTCTTGCACACATCCGCTATCACTCTCGCATCCCCAGTATATCTTAACAATTGTGAAACTTCCATTCCGCCACTATCCATACTATCACTCTCGCATCCCAAATATATCTTAACAATTGTGAAACTTCCATTCCGCCACTATCCATACTATCACTCTCGCATCCCTAATATATCTTAACAATTGTGAAACTTCCATTCCGCCACTATCCATACTATCACTCTCGCATCCCTAATATATCTTAACAATTGTGAAACTTCCATTCCGCCACTATCCATACTATCACTCTCGCATCCCTAATATATCTTAACAATTGTGAAACTTCCATTCCGCCACTATCCATACTATCACTCTCGCATCCCCAATATATCTTAACAATTGTGAAACTTCCATTCCACCACTATCCATACTAACATCCGTCACTTCAAGACTTCATTCCTATTAACTCTCATTACTTAAATGTAACTTACGTTTATTCTCACCTTCGTCCCTTACAAACACAAGCTATCTTTTTCAACCATCTTTTAGAGTTTCTCTTCACCATCCCAAATCAGGACAATATCATTTGCAAACATCAATCAATCCATATCACATTCAAAACTCACTTTTATCATTTCTCAACTTGTCCTTTCTTTAATTTTTCGCATCACTCCCTCCATAAATGTATTGAACAACCACAGAGTTGTGGTAGCCTATTGGAGACATTCCAGACTGTTGATCTGTTGGATCTCTTCGATACCTGCTCAACGAGGAAAATCACTCTAAAATGTCGCAGAATGTTCACTAAATCACCTAACAATTTACAGTTTTGCTTTTAGATTTGCTCAATATTTCACCAAAGTGAGTAAAACGTCACAGCTTCCTATTGTCATTTTCCTTATTTTGAATTTTTCTTTGTAAAGTAGTTTCTTAAGAATGCAGCCTAGGCCCTTAGCACCGGGAGAGTTGGCGTTTATAAACTTTAATACCGAAGAAAAAGGTAAAACGTAACTAAAACATGGAATATGGGCCTTATGGTCATGCGCTTAGGGGCGGGGAGGCCATTCATCCTTTAGGTGCCCCTGGGGAAAGTCCAACAGTTGCGTTAGAGAAGAAATTCTCCTCAACAATTGCACTAAAGAAGAAAGAAATGGGAACAAAGGTGAAGTCAAAAGGTAAAAAGAGGATGCCTATCTTGGAGAAAAGAGACGCAGTAAAGACCATTTACTAATGCCTACTGAGCACCTCATAAGGCCAACTGACGGCATTACCCAGTACGTCAAAGCTAAACAAATAGTTGACGCGTCAATAAAACATAATATACCTCTACTGATGATTGGGTAATGCTGGAAGAAGGCGATAAATCGTCCAAATAACAGCTTTACTACTGTCACTACCATCATTTACAAAGACCACCATTGCTGATACTACGTGACAAACACCAAACGAAGACGATTCCAAGTGATGTGTTTTTCCCATTTTAAATTACTATAGAATAGTGAAGGGTGGGAGAGGGTAAGAGAGAGTGGGAATACGGAGAAGCTAAAAGAGTGGGAAGAGAGAGAGAGAGGGTAAAAGAGAGTGGAATAGGGTTAAAAAGTTCTATGAAAATTAAGTCCACTTGGCAATAGAAAGATTTAGGCAGACTCAATTGTATTCTCTTTTACTCAATGGTTTGGGTGTTCTATGGCTTCATGATAATCGTTGAAACCATTAACCTCTATTTTGATAAGTGTTTACAGTTTTACGAGTAGAGGTTAGGTTCATTGTGATAATAAAACTACAATAACAGTTGATTAAAACGATGAAATATCAGAGAATATTTTTCCCAAGGGGAGAACATTTCATGGACCATATCATTCTTTATCTTCTAACTTAAATTCTAATAATGTAAAATATCTTGAATAGGCTTCGAATTACTGACCCAGTAACACAATGTGAAAAAGAATTTATTGCTTCTGATAGAAAGAGAGACGGAAACAACAGTGTTTCTAACGATTGCAAAAGTTCCTTCGTAAAGCTTACGATATTTTTAGGTGTAACGTAACCATTTCGTGTTCATTCATATATATATATATATATATATATATATATATATATATATATATATATATATATATATATATATATATATATATATATATATATATATATATATATATATATATATATATATATACAGAGAGAGAGAGAGAGAGAGAGAGAGAGAGAGAGAGAGAGAGAGAGAGAGAGAGAGAGAGAGAGAGAGAGAGAGAGAGAGAGGTAAACAAACAATATCTGAAGAAACCTTGTCTTGGGCCTTGCACACCAACAAGCGAGAACAAAGGTCTTGATTAAGTGTTTATTGAATCGTGATGTGATTTGTCCCCCAAATAACCCATTATGAAACCTTTTAAAGGGAGAAATTGAACAATATAGAGGCCAAAGTGCTAGTTGCATTACTGTAGTGCAACAATTGGTACATACACCTAGCCTATACACAAAAGTAATGAATATAGAAGCTTTATTGTTTTAAAATAATTTTATTGTTTAATTTACTATTTGTTAGTAGAGGTTATGTACAGTAAATTGGTAATAAAAAGCGAACACACCGGTGTGTTTGTTGCTTAAGAAGCAGAAAACAAATAATGTTTGTGGAGCAGTTTAAAATAATTCTAATTTTAAAAAGATTCTCTTATACTTTAAGGTGGAGTGTAAGATCATTAAAGTAAGCATAAAATTATTTAATTATAAATTTTATTAAAGTGGAAATAAACTAAATTTATCCTGTTGGTTACCTCTTGGCATGTTTACGATTGCAACTTTATTACTGAAACCCCTCTCGGCATTCAGTATAATTCTGCTCCTCGAAATTCAGTTGTGAAGCCAAAACCTAATATTCGTTAATTTCTAATCACCAATAGGCTTCCGTGGTGTTAGAAACAGCAGTAAAAGGGTTTACCACAGAAAATGATAAAATAGGTGGTCTCGATACAGTAAAAGGTTAGGACCTCAGCCAAGTGTTAATTAATGTTGGAGATTACGCAGTAGCTGACTCATCATTATCATCATCTCCTCCTACGCTTAGTGACGCAAAAGGCCTCGGTTAGATTTCACCAGTCATCTCAATCTTGAGCTTTTAAGTCAATACTGACTCATATCTAAGCCTAATCAGTGATACAAAATAGAAAATAAAATAGTCAAAATCAGTTATACAAACTAGCAAATACAATAGTATATCTCATCTATGCAAACTAGCAAACATAATTACGTCAATTAGTGACACACACTAGCAAATACAATGGTCTTTATCCCTGATGCAAACCAGCAAATATAGTAGACTATCAGTAATGCAAACTGCCAAATAAAATAGTCTCTATCAGTGACGCAACAATAAGATATAATAATTGCCTCTATCAGTGATACAAAAAAAATGTAGTCTCTATTAGTGATGCAAACTAGCAAATTGTCTCTATCAATGACGCCAAATAGCAAATAAAATAGTCTCTATCAGTGATGCAACCTAGCAAATAAAATTGTTATCAGTGACGCAAACAAGCAAATATAACTGCCTCTATAAGTGATGAAACCTAACAAATACGATAGTCTATCAGTGATGAAAATAGCATATATAATTGCCTGTATAAGTGACAAACAAGCAAATAAAATGGTCTCCACTGATGCAAACTAGTAAAGAGAATTGCTTATCAGTGATGCAAACAAGTAAATATAATTGCCTCTGTCAGTAACAAAAGCTTGTAAATAAAATGGTCTCCATCAGTGATGTAAAATAGCAATCATAATTGCCTTCATAGGTGACGCAAATTAACAATTAAAATTACCTCTACTAGATGCAAAATAACAAATATAATTGCCTCCATAAGTAGTGTAAACTAGCAAATAAAATGGTCTCTATCAGTGATGCAAACTAGGAAATATAATTTTTTTTCTATCAGTGACGCGAACTAGCAAATAAAATGGTCTCCATTAATGATGCAGAATAACAAATATAATTGCCTCTATCAGTGATAAAAAGGTCTTTCTCTGTTATATAAAATAACCCAATATAACTGCCTCTATCAGTGATGCAAATTAGCAAACAAAAGTGCTACTTTCCTCTTTAGCTAAAGTAAGCAGCTTCTCTAGGAGGACACTCCAAAATCAAACCATTGTTCTCTAGTCTTGGGTAGTGCCATAACTTCTGTACCATGGTCTTCCACTGTATTGGATTAAAGTTCTGCTTGAGGGTACACTCAGGCACGCTATTTTATC
This sequence comes from Palaemon carinicauda, assembly GCF_036898095.1. NCBI lineage: Eukaryota > Metazoa > Arthropoda > Malacostraca > Decapoda > Palaemonidae > Palaemon > Palaemon carinicauda. Next base: position 15,902,849 of record NC_090737.1, read on the forward strand.
TCATTTCTCTTCCTCTAGTTTTTTTTTTCTTTTTTTTTAAGTTTTATGGTTTAAGTGTAAAAGATCTGATTTAATGTTGTTACTGATCTCAAAATATCTTATTTTGATTGTTTATTACTTCTCTTGTAGTTTGCTTATTTCATTGTATCTTTTCCTCACTGGGCAATTTTCGCTGTTGGAGTTCTTGAACTTATAGCATCTTGCTTTTCCAACTAGGTCTATAACTTAGCTTGTAATAATAATAATAATAATAATAATAATAATAATAATAATAATAATAATATCAGTGATGCAAACTAGCAAATGACAATGTCTTTGTCAGTGTTCCCCAAAATGAAAGGTCTTAAAAGAACTTCCAAGATAATTTCCAGTAATATCCGCAACCTCACCGCCCTTGTATGCGGAGATCTACCAGATCTATCAGCACCAACTGGCTAACCCACCCTGCATCTATAGTCGGAATTTAATACACGATTTTGTTCTTTGATTCTGCCGCTGATAAGTGACCTTTAAATTTTTAAATAGAAAATATGAAATAAATCTTTTGGTAAAAGTCACCTTGGACCAACATTGCCCAAATGATTTTAACCTTGAGAATTTGCCCTTAATAAATGGGCTTAATTTTTAACGAAAACCCATATCTTTAATGAAACGTTAAGAACTAAATTACCAAGACTGTGGTTAGAAAATTTCGAGGATCATCCAGGTAAATACTTGGAGCCCCTGGGCTTATAGAATCCTGCTTTTCCAACTAGGGTTGTAGCTTAGCTAATAATAATAATAATAATAATAATAATAATAATAATAATAATAATATGGTAAATAAAAAAAAAAACTCTGTAAAGGTTTTTACTATTATTTTTTCTTCCTTTTCTGTCATTGGCAGTGAATACGCAAACAATATATATATATATATATATATATATATATATATATATATATATATATATATATATATATATATATATATATATATATATATATATATATACAGAGAGAGAGAGAGAGAGAGAGAGAGAGAGAGAGAGAGAGAGAGAGAGAGAGAGAGAGAGAGAGAGAGAGAGAGAGAGTAGACGAAAATACTTGTCTAAGTCAGCGTGTCTGTGTACATGCAGAATACTTACAACTATAAATAGTACACATATAAACAGCGTCCAAGTGTAATACCTTCGAATCAAGTACCATTATGTCATACCAATTGGGAAAACTGAGTAATCTCTACCACACTTTATAAAACAGTACCGGAAATGAAATGAAAGGTACACCATCTTTGTAACCCAACCAAGACCGTGACAGTAGCTGTGAAATAAGAGAGAGAAGCCAGATCTTTGACCTTCAGCCTACTTTCCTGGAGAGAGAGAGAGAGAGAGAGAGAGAGAGAGAGAGAGAGAGAGAGAGAGAGAGAGAGAGAGAGAGATTTGATTGATTTATTTAAGGTTTTCAGGCATCCTGACATCTAAGGTCATTGACGCCGATATCATTAGTTTATATATACAAAAAAAAATTGAAGATTATTCAATTAAAACCGTAAAAGTTGGATGTCATTATAAACGTTATATAGTTTTCAGAAGACCTGCTTCTAAAATAAATCTAAAAATGCCACTTGCACAATAGGACACATCATGTCCAAGAATCTTGGCAAGGATGAACCTGCCACCCTCACCTCGAGCCTCAAACAAATATCTATTCCTTAAGTTGAGAGAGAGAGAGAGAGGAGAGAGAGAGAGAGAGAGAGATGAGAGAGAGAGAGAGAGAGAGGAGAGAGATTTTACCATTCT
>NC_090737.1:15909626-15917126 GCF_036898095.1 Palaemon carinicauda
TGCTCGCCTTGTTCAAAATTACCGATTGCGTGAGTATCACCAGTGATTTCCTTCTCTTTAATCCATAGTAGAAGGAGTCTCTCCATCTCATCGTTGATTGAGGTCCTTCCACTAGCAAGGACAGCTTTAATGGCTTCCTTGTTCTTGATAATTGTACCAATCGTTGACTGGTTACGGCCATATGCACTAGCGAGGGTAACAATGCGCATGACTTCTTCGTATTTCTTGATTATCTCCAGCTTTGTTTCCATAGTAATCATCTTCCTTCTTCTACCTTTACCATCACTAGCAATCTTGGGACCCATGGCTAACGAATTAAAGTTTGAATTAAGCACTAAAATGCACAAAAAAATACAATATCGCAAGCGCTCACACGAGATCAAGTCTTTACGAAACTCACGCGAGATTCTGAACTGAGCGCACGATTAACAGATAGAGAGAGAGAGAGGCAGCATCTCTCTCAGGCATTGTGGAAGGGATTTCGGCTAATAGCATATTGGCATCTTAGTGATGCCATGATGCCAACCAATAGCAGACCACCATCTTAGTGATGTATGCAGTGATGCATATACTGACGTATGAGCGCGGTGTGAGGCAAGTGACTCACTCAGTCGTATGCGCACCAACTGCCAAGTTTGAATTTTGGAATTTGATGCCGTAAGGTGGGGAAAATGCTGTAACAAGGGGACGAAAAAACTTCGTATTCCACATCGTAAAGTGAAAAAAACGTAAGCTGGGGACGCCGTACCACGGGGGTCTACTGTATATATGTATATGTATATGTATATATATATATATATATATATATATATATATATATATATATATATATATACTGTATATATATTATATAAAACGACCATAAAGAGACAGGAGTGGAAGGACATATCTAAGGCCTCTGTCCTGCAGTGGACTATCATCAGCAACTTATGATATATATATATATATATATATATATATATATATATATATATATATATATATATATATATATATATATATTGTATACATACGATTTTCATAATAATTAGTTGTTATTATTCATGTTTTGGATAGACAAATCACAAGAATTATAGGATGAAACTCGTAAATAGCGACAATGAGTGATTGCATTTGGGGAAGATAGGACTGTTGACTTGGATAGAAAAAACTTTGCTCTGAGGACTATTATGGCCTCGTCGCGGGTGATATATTGAAAATGACCCTGGCCTATTTCAACTTCGTACAGGTAGAGTTGGAAACAAGAATTTCGGCTAACTTGCGAGACATCTGTCAACAAGACTACGTAGGGACCTCATTAAAAAGTAGGAAATTAATTCCATAACTTTCTAGACTACAAATGGTGTTTCTTAGCTTACGGTGGTGTTCATTATATGTAGCATAACACTTTTATTTAACTAACGAGCTATTTAGTCAATATTCTTTTGGCAATAACAGGGATTTTAAATGATATGTTTAAGAGTTCCTTACTTTGCCGCTATGTATACAGAAATTCTGAAGCTGACTGTACCATAAAAACTTGATCAGGTTTGCGTATTATGATTACTTTGTAACCAAGAAACTCATTCATTTGATTTCACATACAGCATTCGACACCGACATGCAACTGGAAGGAAATCCGGCAGTTGTATTATAAAGTGAAAGCTGAAAGCCGGAGGTAAACTATAAAGACCATTAACTAAAGCCTACAGTGGATTGCATTTATTACTTTGGGATATACAGCCCTGCGCTGAGTCCAATCAGCGTCTAAGTGTTTTGATGGGAAATTCTAAAGTTACGCTATGAAATAATAAGTTACATGAGGTTGGTCAGGAAGACGAAAGTGAGTAAAGAAGAAGGGTATATAGCAAGAGCAGCTGCTCCCGGCATAAACACTACCTAAACCTTTTAGTAAGGCCTACAGTGCACCCCATTTAGTGTAATAACGGCACTATCCCGCTTTGTGAAATGCACCTCCCTACAGAGGAAGGCTATGTTATTGGTTTTAAGTCTTGGTGGAGGTTTGTCTTCAAAACTCTTGCTAATATTAAATTTATTGTTATCGATGTTATTAACACTTCTGTTCAGACTACTGTATCACAATCACCATCAACACCATTCTCCCCCTTACACCAATTATCAAATTTAGTTCCACTTAGCATCAACTGGTATGTGGGCGTGCTCTTCACAGAACGATTTAAAATTGAATTTCTAGTCGTCATCCGTTTCTTCTACTATTACCGCCCGTTTAAACCACGATTACCCGAACGACTTTAAAATTTAAGCGAATACTTGATCGGCCTTACGCGTTTCTGCCTAATCTTCCTTGTGCATCTCGTGACTTCTTGGTAATCTCCTGTTCTGATTCGCATGATCTCGACAGACTCGCTTCCTGAAAAATCTGGTGAGAACATTCTCGATCTTTCATCACGCTTTCGACATTACTTTTGCAGGCATATAGACGCATATAATATCTACACACACAAACACATACTTATATACACACACACATTATATATATATATATATATATATATATATATATATATATATATATATATATATATATATATACATATATATATATATACATATATATATATATATATACATATATATATATATATATATATATATATATATATATAATATATATATATATATATATATATATATATATATATATATGTATGTAGGTAGGTACAGTATATACAAATTTATATATACATTATATATATATATGTGTGTGTATATATATATATATATATATATATATATATATATATATATATTATATAAATATACATGTGTGTATACAAATATGTATGCATATCAACAACAATGAATGCAGCCGTTTCTAGTCCACTGCAGGACAAGGCCCTGACATTAGTCATGTCTGAAGTTTGGCTATTTTCATCACCACGCTGGCCACAGCAGATTGGTGATGATGGAAGACTTTTGTTTGAATGCTTCCAACATACCAACCTAGTATGGATGGCTCTGACTAGTCCAGCTTTGCTAATCACGGTGATACAGAAACCCTTTCAGCACGTTAAGGTATCCCATCAAAAAGGGGTATAAGTGTATGCATGTATTATACAGTATACAGTATATATATATATATATATATATATATATATATATATATATATATATATATATATATATATATATATATATATATATATATATACACAGTATATATAATATACAATACTGAATATATTATACATATTACATTCGTATGTAAATACACATACACAGATGATATAAAAGGGGTTGAATATGTTGATATGACATAATTGCGTAATTTAAGTAATGCATTATAAGAAAATATCGAGGTTGCAAGATGCAGTGATACGCTTAAGTAGCAAGAATAAATCATCGCATGCAAAAGGATGATATCCCAGTAGATGAGATGATTCGCTCGCGTGGAAATAATAAATGAAGGAAGATGGGATAATGAAGAAGTGTTAGCAGGGGAGGAAGGCCATGAAGGACGCAGGGGAAAGAAATGGCATTTAATGCACAGGAAACATAAGAGTGCAGGCAAGGTAATGGTGTTGGAGCGTTGTTGTTGCTGTAGCTGTTTTTTTTTTTTTTTTTTTTTTTTTTTTTTTTTTTTTTTTTTTGGGTGGGGGAGGGGTGGGGTCAATGAACTGTGTAGCGTTTAAAATGACAAAATGTAGAAATCTATCGGCACTGGATGTCATGCATCATTGAGCAGTATGAATTGACCGCTGTGTTAAATTTCTCTGAAGACCCACCTTGTTGGAGGACACGGCTAATGTTGTATGTATGTATGTATGTATATACATGCATACAAAAACGGATATATACTGTATATATTTATATATGCATCTGTGCATATATATTTATACGTGTGTCTGTGCATAGAAATGTGTATACAGTACACACACACACACATATATATATATATATGTGTGTGTGTGTGTGTGTGTGTGTACAATCAGGAGAGAGAGAGAGAGAGAGAGAGAGAGAGAGAGAGAGAGAGAGAGAGAGAGAGAGAGAGAGAGAGAGAGAGAGAGAGAGAGAGAGAGAATTATAGCTATATCTGTCTGTGTTGAAGACTAAAATACAGGCAATAAAGACCCACACCAATGACACCATTATATATCTAAGTGAAAAATCCCTGTCCAAATTCTCCACCCCATCATTAAGAGACTCACGTGGACCACGTACCAACTCGTCATACGTTCCGGACGTCGGCCTGCTTGCTTTTTTTCTGTTTTTTTTTTCTTCTTCTTTTTCTCTTTGTTTACTGGCTCCCCTTTGACCTTTCGCTTCGGCTTTTTACCTCTTGGTAAATTAAAAGCTGACTAAAGCAGTTTAAAGGTTGTTTAGATATTCATTTTTCTTGCGCTGAATACGTTAAAGACTGACTAATGAACCTTCCAGCTGTTTACACTTACACTTTTCTACGCTTCTCATTTTAATCAATATTTGCACAACTTACGAAATTGTTTACATGGTTTACTTTTACTGTTTACTTGCATTACACGTAAAATTACATTAAATACCTTTAATACATTATAAATATTAGGTAATGATCAAAAGTGTCTAATTAAGGCAAAGACCAAGAGTGTCTAATTAAGGCAAAGACCAGTAGTGTCTAATTAAGGCAAGGACCAATAGTGTATAATTAAGGCAAGGACCAATAGTGTCTAATTAAAGCAAGGTCCAATAGTGTCTAATTAAGGCAAAGACCAATAGTGTCTAATTAAAGCAAGGACCAATAGTGTTTACTTAAGGCAAAGACCAATAGTGCCTAATTAAGGCAAGGACCAATAGTGTCTAATTAGGGCAAGGACCAATAGTGTGTAATTGAGGCAATGACAGCTAATCTCTAATTATGCCAATGACCAATAATGCCTAATTAAGGCCGTGACCAATACTGTATAATTGAGGCAATGACAAAAAATGTCTTAGGTCGTGACCAATAGTGTCTAATTTGTACAATGACTTATAATATTTAATTAAGTTAAGCCGTGACTTAATCTATCTAATTAAGGCAATGACCAATGATGTCTAATTCAGGCAATGACCGATTACGTCGAATGAAGGCCCTGACCAAATCTGTCTAATTAAGGCAATGACCAAGTCTCATTAAGGCAATAACCAATAATGTCTAGTTAAGGAAATGACCAATAATATCTAATTAAGGTAATGACCAATAGTGTGTATGGCAATCAACAATATCTAATTAAGGCCGTGACCAAATCTATTTAATTCAGGCAATGATCTATAGTTTCATTAAGGTTACGACCAATAATGTCTAATTAGGGCAACGACCAATATGGTCTAATTAAGGCAATAACTAATAATATCAAATTATGAAAATGACCAGCAGTACCTAAACAAAGCATTGACTAGAAATGTCTATTTAAGGCAATGACCAATAATATCTAATTACGCCAATGAGAAAAATACGTTGCCGTAGGTATGACCTCAAGGTTCTCCAGCATCCTGTTTTTATTTATCTCTTCTTATCCGGATGCTTCGGGCCAAGCTAAGCTCGCATGACGTTAGAAGCGCACGCAGGGACACCGAGTTTTTGCCCGTCGAGAGAGATAAGTGGATCATAATAATTATGAATCTCAACACATTACGCTTCAATGATTCACAGAGTTTGACATTTAGCCATCTGAGCTTAGGAGTCAGTGAGCACAACAGGTGCTTAGGGTGATTATATAGAAAAAGTTACAGTAAAAAAAAAAAATAAATAAAGAGGACAAGATTCCGATTTGACAAAAATTTGGTATGTGACAACACATAAATTGATATGGTTGTTTTGTGAATTGTTCTGTTTGTATATATATAACAGAAAAATTCACAAAACAATATCAATTTGTGTGTTGCTACATATCAATTGTTAAATATAAATCTTGTCCTCTTATTTTTCTGTAACTTTTTCTTTATTTTCGCCTTAAGCACATGCTGTGCTCACTGACTCTCAAAGCTCAGATGGCTACATGTATGTGTATGTATATATGTGTATGTATATGTATATGTGTATATATATATATATATATATATATATATATATATATATATATATATATATATATATATATATATATATATATATATATATATATATATATGTGTGTGTGTGTGTGTGTGTATGTGTATGATAATTTTACACATTTAGACGTGTTATTTATATTCATATAAGCCATATATTATACTCCTCCTAATATCTGGATTCTCTCTACCTCGGGATCAGAGACCCAAGGGGGAATCAACTCAAAAGATAATAGCTTTTGGTCTGCCGGGGAATCAAACCCGGTCCCAAGAAACTGAGATTCCATTGATTCGGTGGATGAGTTGCTATCAAGAGGAGTATATTTGGCTTATATGAATATATGTGTGTGTGTATGTGTATTTATATACATATATATACATATATATATATATATATATATATATATATATATATATATATATATACATATATGTATATATGTATATATATATATATATATATATATATATATATATATATATATATATATAATATATATATATATATATATTAGAGAGAGAGAGAGAGAGAGAGAGAGAGAGAGAGAGAGAGAGAGAGAGAGAGAGAGAGAGAGAAATTATCGTATATCATATACTCGTACGTATATATCCTCTTCGTGTAGGGGTCATGATGCTCGTCTGATATCAAAAGGGCTCCATTTCAATTCCCAGGAAGTGGAATGATTTGGTTATGTTACATTAAAACCCTTCAAGTCTTTTAGGCTAAAGACAGTTGTTTGCAACTACGGCAAAAATAAAATACGGGATTAATAACCTTACTTTTAACACTGCAATACGCACAAACACACACAAAGATTGTCCGGACAATATCTCTTTGATAACCAGTCATAGCCCCCACCTTCAATACAGTGATCATCAGGTATGAGTGTAGTTGAACATTTACTAAACTAAGACAACAGTTGCTAGTATATTACACCTACAATTATAAAACAAGGATATCCTAGATGATTGAATAACACTTCAATCAACTCGTTCACCTTTGCAGAAAACTAATCTATATTCCATTGTCTACCAAACCAATAGCCACATACATTGAACTATTTACCTTTGCTTCGTAAAAACATTCTCTCTTCCTGGTCAGTAACACCTTTTCATTTCAACGTTTAAACCATTACATCTTCAATGCATTCTGTTTCGATTCCTCTTTCCAAAAGAGTTTCCAAAGTATGAAACCTTGTTGTCTCTCTTTTGACCAAACTACCCTCTACAGAGTTTTTGCTGTCTTTGCAAATTTTTGACACCTTCAATACTCATGTATCTCACTGTAAAGTATATTCAACATCACACAACTGCAGCATTCTCCACATCACATTTTTGTAAGTTCTATCAAGTATTCTACTTACCTTTTTTAAAAAAAGAGAAAAAAATTTCCTTGGATACCTGTATATACAAACTGATCTTCCTCTCTCAAATCTCTAATGATATAATTTTGCAATCAAAACCAATCAGCACAAT
>NC_090737.1:15922126-16034626 GCF_036898095.1 Palaemon carinicauda
AGTTAATCTATATGAAACTGGACGGGAAAAATCAGTGTTCTAACTATTGTACTATATCGATAAACATGTATACTGTACTGTGATTTACAATGTCAACATTCTCATCAATATATTTATACATGTCCTGTCACTTGTACTGTAGAAGTGAAGGTAAACTAGATACCATTTAGCATGGTTCTATTTAAATAAAAGAAATTTTGAATACCAATAATCATAAACGTTTGTCAGTTAGCTTTTGCCGTAGCTTTTAAAACGGGGTAGTAGTTAAACTTTATACACTGAACTCCCAGTACATCTATACATCATCTAACCCCTTTTTCCAATGGGTTTATATCTTGCCACTTCTATAGCTACATGATCTTCTAACCAACCATTCCTCATCCCCTCTTTAGACATGTGCAAAACAATTTCAATAGTTCGAGTTTTCAAAATTTTGTCTTTCAGCTTCTGGACACCACAGCTCTCTTAACACTCATTGGTATTACACCTGCCCTATATCAGCATTACGGTAGCAGCTTTTCAAAATCTTTTCCATAGCCTCTTTCAACTCCATAAAGTATTCCAGACATTAAGTACCTTTAGTAAATCCTTTCTCTTTCTACAAATGGTTGATTCTTCATTCACCAAGTTTAGTCATCTCTCCATTTCATCAACGATGCAGCTAAATCAGTAACACCCTCTCAAATACTGCTTCATAGTCCAGTGTGTCTCATAAGTAATAAACGCAGTACCGGACTTCATCTACTATGTATAAGACTTAACCCTGTGTCATAACTCCCATTTTCTCCATTTCCTTATTTATAAACTTGAGTGACCTCACTCCCTGTAAACCATCTATCAAATTTGGTACACAGTACAAGCCTATACAACACCATCGCCATAACCATAATATGGTCTTTTTTCTATAATGTATCTTTACCTTTATTGTGCTTCCTTTTGTCACTATCTGCTTTGTTTTACTTTCAGATTTTCAGTGCCCTCCTCTTCAATCCACTCTTCCACATTTTTAACCATTCCTCATGCCCTTAATCAGTTTAGGTTCATTCTAAGTTACCTGCGTAAAGTACCTCTTTTGGCCACCCTTCCCTTCAACATCAACATTTATCTTACTTGTCTGTTACAGCCTTCATTCCACCCCTAGTGTTTTGCTTTAGAAACAAATGTATTTTTTTTTTTCAATTCTCCAGCCTTTGTAAGGGGGCATCAACATGACAGGGTAGCACCTAAAAGGCAACCTCACTACCACAACAAATGGTGAGTGACAATGATAACTGACTTCACCATAAATGAGAAAACTACAAACAAACAACCTTACTGCTGAGTTCAAGTGCTCAAAGTTTGGGCAAAGCAGGCAGAACACTCCAGGAGTAAGATGTTTACCATACGATATTTGCATGTTAGTCTTTTTAGCTGTCACAAATATAATCAGGATCATTATAAATATCAGCACCATTTCTAAATAGATTGCATAATGTGTTTAGGTACTTTCTTGTGTAATTTGTCAATATTTTGAGTCAAAGCTCTTTTAAACTTGAAGTAAAATTATTATATAGGTTACACTTGTACTCTAGAGATTTGACAGTTTAGCACTCATGTGTAGAGATAGGTTTTCAACTTTGCCTGCCACTCACACCTACCAGCCATCATAACCTAATAATAAAGTTGGCTCAGTAGGCAGTGGCTGCTTGTGTAGATGGGCCCTTACACCCATTTCATGTCTTGGCAGTCGAATGCTTTTTTTAGAGATCATCAGAAGTGAGGTACAGTATACAGTACTGTAAACTCTTACCAATTTTACTTGTTTCCTGATTTATTGAATTAGGGTCACTTTGCCTGCTCTTATAGTACTTTCTCTTTAATTACTGTACAGACTGCCATTCTCGTTGATATTTCTGGCAAGATGCCAATCTGACACATACTTACCAGGTATCTTGAAAATTCTTTTTAGTTTTACCTTTAGCAGTCCGTTTTTTAATATGTTCAAGTCCCATTCCTCTGCAATTTCCATATAACAATACACCCAATTTACTTTTGCAGGGTACTACTGCACACTCCCATCTCTTCTGATCCTACCTCCTCCTCCCTAATTCATGTACAATAGAGTATTTTTAATAAATTCATGGATTATAGGTTCTCCTACTATCACGGTCAAGTTACTTCAGCTGTCTCCAAAACAATTAATCGCTGCTTGATGAGTAAAATTTATCACCAGATCATGATGGGTTGCAGGAATGAGTGGCGATGACATCAGAAATACAGAAACCAGCGGCCGAGATCTAGCAACAAACAGAGCTACCAGATATAGCTTGGTCCCATGGTCCCTTAATTCATGCACTAGGCAAATTTTAAAACTTATGTCTACACACACGTACACTCCTTAGTTGAACTTTGGGCTCAGAAGTAAAATTATTCTAATCCAGTAGTGATATCATTACCATGGTGAGTAGCAAGTTTATAATGAAAATAAAGGAACATGGCATTGAAACATTATAATTGTTACCCCTTGGATGAACTGCAAGAAGAGCCCTAGATGGCTACACATCAGACTTTAAAAGCAAAGTACATAAGAATGTCCCCGAACAATTTTCAGTGTCTTTGGAACTGTTACAACCATTTATAACCGTGCAGATTACATTTTATATAGGACAAAACCTAATATTGAACAGCCAGATGTCATACAGTAAATATGTATGTTACTTCTGGAATCATATGTCTGACAGTGTTATCGTTCCTTGCCTGAACTACGAACATGGACAGCAGTGAAGTTGTTTGCCAGTTGTGTTCTCGCATCTGACATCATCTATAATTAATGCCACACCCCATCGTATTGGTGTGTCTCTGACTGTGGCACTCTTAGTAAGTTCATGGATGACAGGCTCTCCTAATGTTTAATGAAAGACCTCAGTTAACCAGGCTGGCTCTGTGATTTTTTCTGGGTTTTTCATATCAAGGATCCCTTCAAATTGTGGTTTTATTTATCAATCCATCTACTATACAAACATTAAACAAGTACCTAGTCATGGTCTTCATTCAGATCTTCTAAATACTCCAACCATCTCTATTTTCAAAATCAAATTCTCTCATTTTCAAATTATACATAATTTCTCTCGTGTCTATCCGATCTTCTCCGAGCCACATTGACATCTTGAATATTTTATCTTTTACTGCTGCTGTTGCCATTCTTTGCCTAAGCCTTTAGCTCCTTTTAACTGTACATACCTCTAACCTAACTGCCTTTTTTCATAGCTTGAAGACTGTCTTCTCATTGAATGGACCTTCCCAAAGTTGGCTTTATGAATTTTAGTTAGTATCTCACAGAGCTATGAAGGCATCTGCCAAACTCCTCAATGTATTGGATATTTCTTTAATGCAAAAAGAAGGTTCAACAAATGGCTTACTAATGCTAAGAGTATCATTCTTCAAACAAGGTACAGTATATTGTACATAAAATTAATGACATTAGTCATCCCGTTATAGGAATATAAAACTTGGTATCACACTACAATGTGAATTGTTAAACATCTTTAGTATGTAGTGCTGTGTACCAAATTAATGAAGCCAAATGTACATCTTAATTTTACTGCAAGATGTCCTTTTCTCAAAAATCTAAATCCCATGATAACAAAACTCATACCAACCCCCTCTATAATTCTTCTACAGCTTTTTGTAAATCTTTTATTAGTTTTCAATCACCCATTTTAGGGGCAACATTTGCTGAAACTTTCAAGGTATGATAACCTTCAAATTTCCCTTTTTCTGTTTCCATGTTTAAATTCTTTTGGCTGGACCTCATTCCATATTTTCTATTTTTCACTAATGAATTAGCTTGCAGAGCTCATTGTGCTAATGATGTCATAATTCAATCCCTTTTTTCCTGCTATTTATACTTTTCATTGTCATATCATTACCATGTTTTCAACTCTCCAATTCTATATGTTAACTTCTCTCTGGGTTTGTTGAGCAATTCTCAGCAATGTTTATGCTTATCTTCAGCAAAATTTCAAAGTTACTTCATCCTGCTATCTTTCTCCAACGCTATAACAACAGTATCATCATCTCCACTGTACTAGAAATGTCTCTTCTTATGTGGGCATTTAGGATTCCTATTAGTACCCTATATGAAAGTGACACTTCTGTGGCTCTCACATGGGGTATGGGAAATAAAGGAAATAAGTAGGTGCATGAAATAGAGATCACAAGGTGAAGAGAAAACATGAAGCAAGTATCAGTCACCCACATTGCCCCGAGGAGCATCTGCTAAAACATTGTTTGGATAAAAGGCACATAACCATCATCATCAAAACTTTTCATGTCAACATTTTAGGAGTTCCTTCTGTTATATGTTATGATGCCAGATAAATACCAATCCTTCATTCCCTCTCTTCTATCTCTCACATGTCTCTCAGAACTCTCATTGGCCCTATTTGTCTATCTCATGTCTCCATAATATCCCAAGCCATCCAACAGGTCTTTGTGCTTATACTTCCATACTAATTAACGTTATGATTAACTGCTCATCAATCCTTCTCATCACAAATACAAATCCTGTCAATTCTCTAGTTCTCTTGACTTTTTTATGCTTCTCAATACCACATCTCTCCAGCAATATCTTGATCTTAATACTGTACAACTTTCCAGCTGTACTCAACGATGAATTTCAATATTCTAAGGTCACATTTTCATGAAGCCTAACATATTTTCCTTGCCAGTTCTCAGGTTTCTGCTCCATAAAATGGCATATGCATTATGTCCCCATAGTAAGACTCTGTTCTCTATACTAATAGGGTATTTATACTTACCAGCAATCTGGGAATCACTATACCAATTCTTGTCACAGACACTCATAATTTCTCTCCCAACTCCTGCTTCACAGTCAAGTGTCTCATGATAGCAGAAATCCTCTACCACTTCTAAAAAAAAAACACAACCTCCTACTATACCTAAATTGAGCTCTAACTCCACAACTTTACCCATTTGCCCGTTGTACATTTCAGAGTGCCACTTGCGATGTCATCTGTTATATTTGATACACAGTAGTTCACTTTTACACATTTTTCAAGATAACCACTTTCCTGTTTGTAAATTTTCCTCTGATTTCTTTCCAGTCACCATTAGTATAATCTTGCTTATGCAGATTTTTAGTTCTCATCTCCAGTCCATTAAATTAATAAGAGCATTTGTTATACAAGTAATAATCAATACAGGATAACTTACCATACACACTTCAGTAACAACATGTTTTCCCTTGAATTCATATATGAAAACCACTTTCTTGACTTATCAACTGAGTAATAACACTGTTCTAATTTGATTACTATAGTCATCCACACAGAAAATCTCTATTTAAAAGTGACCAACACCTCTTTTCCTAAACTGCATTAATTTAATTTGAGTATTGGTCTTGTGGCTTACATGTCATGTTAAGTATCTTATATTCCGCTTATCTTTTGTTGTTCAGGCAATCTAGATCATCACACCTCAAATTGCACCCCTCAACACCTACATATCAACAAATTCCCTTCCTTCATGCAGCCTACGCAAATAACGTCACTTGGCATTTGTATTTTTCCCAACTTCTTTTCAATCCAGTACAATTTAAGATACATTTAAAAACTTTGCTCCCTACCATTATATCTTTGAACAGTATGATATACTGTATAGTAATCATTATAAATGATAGTCTAATAAGACTTTTAGCGGTGTTGTATGCCTAAGGTTAGGTTTTCTACCATTACCTCATTGTCAAGCTTTTATATCAAATCATTCTATAAACCTCTCTAAGTTATATCTTCAGCTTAGTTTCTATTCAGCTTTACTCTGATATATTCCCTGTACAGCTTTCAATATTAAATAGTAGAGAATCTATTATTTACCATTCCTCCAACTTTATAGCTATGATATGAAATAGCATATCAATTTAAGCTTTACCTGTCAGTTACACAGCACAAAATACACTATGTTTAAAATTTATAAGTGTAAAAATGCCTCCAAAATACTGGAGGCAAGTAATACCTATTTGAGGTTCAACGTAAGTTATAATTTAAACCGGATCACAAAAAAATATCAAGAACTCAAATTAACTATCAATGACACAACAATTCAAATTGATTAAGTTACAGAAATGTGAAAATGATTATCAACCAGCATCCACATAAATAGAATTTAAAATTTTTAAATTAATTTACTGTAAATTTTTCCTAACTATGCAAGCCTGAGTATAGTAATAGTAAATAGAAATAAGTTCAAGTCAGTTTCCCATCCCCACACTTTGCCACTGAAGTACAGTAAAAATACAATACAGTACTACATACATACATATACCAAAGGCACTTCCCCCAATTTTGGGGGGTAGCCGACAACAACAAGAAACAAAACAAAAAAGGGGACCTCTACTCTCTACGTTCTTCCAGCCTAACCAGGGACTCAGCCGAGTTCAGCTGGTACTGCTAGGGTGCCACAGCCCAACCTCCCACATTTCCACCACAGATGAAGCTTCATACTGCTGAGTCCACTACTGCTGCTACCTCCACGGTCATCTAAGGCACCGGAGGAAGCAGCAGGGCCTACCGGAACTGCGTCACAATCGCTCGCCATTCATTCCTATTTCTAGCACGCTCTCTTGCCTCTCTCACATCTATCCTCCTATCACCCAGAGCTTTCTTCACACCATCCATCCACCCAAACCTTGGCCTTCCTCTTGTACTTCTCCCATCAACTCTTGCATTCATCACCTTCTTTAGCAGACAGCCATTTTCCATTCTCTCAACATGGCCAAACCACCTCAACACATTCATATCCACTCTAGCCGCTAACTCATTTCTTACACCCGTTCTCACCCTCACCACTTCGTTCCTAACCCTATCTACTCGAGATACACCAGCCATACTCCTTAGACACTTCATCTCAAACACATTCAATTTCTGTCTCTCCATCACTTTCATTCCCCACAACTCCGATCCATACATCACAGTTGGTACAATCACTTTCTCATATAGAACTCTCTTTACATTCATGCCCAACCCTCTATTTTTACTACTCCCTTAACTGCCCCCAACATTTTGCATCCTTCATTCACTCTCTGATGTACATCTGCTTCCACTCCACCATTTGCTGCAACAACAGACCCCAAGTACTTAAACTGATCCACCTCCTCAAGTAACTCTCCATTCAACATGACATTCAACCTTGCACCAACTTCCCTTCTCGTACATCTCATAACCTTACTATTACCCACATTAACTCTCAACTTCCTTCTCTCACACACCCTTCCAAATTCTGTCACTAGTCGGTCAAGCTTCTCTTCTGTGTCTGCTACCAGTACAGTATCATCCGCAAACAACAACTGATTTACCTCCCATTCATGATCATTCTCGCCTACCAGTTTTAATCCTCGTCCAAGCACTCGAGCATTCACCTCTCTCACCACTCCATCAACATGTTATTTTCATTAGTAAAATAAATTTTTGAATATACTTACCCGATAATCATGTAGCTGTCAACTCCGTTGCCCGACAGAATTCTACGGGAGGGATACGCCAGCTATCACTATACTAGAAGGGGGTGTACTCACCAGCGCCACCTGTGGCCAGGTACTACAGTACTTCTTGTTGACACCTCAATTTTTCCTCGGTCCACTGGTTCTCTATGGGGAGGAAGGGAGGGTCAATTAAATCATGATTATCGGGTAAGTATATTCAAAAATTTATTTTACTAATGAAAATAACATTTTTCAATATTAAACTTACCCGATAATCATGTAGCTGATTCACACCCAGGGGGGTGGGTGAAAACCAGTGTACATGACTAAAGGATAGCTAAGTATCCCGTATTTCATATAATCAGTTATCTCAAAATAACAATGAAATAATAAGTACCTGGTAAGGAAGTCGACTTGAACCGTTACTCTGCCTTTATTAAGTTCGTCTTCCTTACTGAGCGCAGCGTTCCTCTTAGGAGGCTGAATCAACTCTAAGGTGCTAAAGTATATAGGGCTGCAACCCCTACTAAAGGACCTCTACACAACCTCTAACCCAGGCGCTTCTCAAGAATGAATTGACCACCCGCCAAATCAAAAGGATGCGGAAGGCTTCTTAGCCTACCGTAACAACCATAAAAACAACAATAAAAGCATTCAAGAGAAAGGTTAAAAAAGGTTATGGGATTAAGGGAATGTAGTGGCTGAGCCCTCACCTACTACTGCACTCGCTGCCACGAATGGTCCCAGGGTGTAGCAGTTCTCGTAAAGAGACTGGACATCTTTAAGATAAAATGATGCAAACACTGACTTGCTCCTCCAATAAGTTGCATCCATTATGCTCTGCAGAGAACGGTTCTTATTAAAGGCCATCGAAGTGGCTACGGCTCTCACTTCGTGGGTCCTTACCTTCAGCAAAGCAAGGTCTTCCTCCTTCATGTGAGAATGGGCTTCTCTAATCAGAAGCCTTATATAATACGAAACCCCGTTTTTGGACATGGGCATCGAAGGTTTCTTGATTGCACACCATAAGGCTTCTGACTGTCCTCGAATAGGTTTTGACCTATTAAGATAATATTTCAGAGCTCTGACAGGGCAAAGAACTCTTTCTAGCTCGTTACCTACCATGTTGGAAAGGCTAGGAATTTCAAACGATCTAGGCCAAGGACGTGAAGGAAGTTCATTCTTAGCTAAAAATCCGAGCTGTAAAGAACATGTCGCAGATTCGGATGTGAACCCAATGTTCTTGCTGAAGGCATGAACCTCAATGACTCTTTTAGCTGTTGCAAGGCAGACGAGGAAAAGAGTCTTGAGGGTAAGGTCCTTGAAGGAAGCTGACTGGAGAGGTTCGAACCTAGGCGACATAAGGAACCTTAAGATTACGTCTAGATTCCAGCCTGGAGTGGGTAAACGACGTTCTTTAGAAGTCTCAAAAGACTTAAGGATGTCTTGAAGGTCCTTGTTGGAAGAAAGGTCCAAACCTCTGTGGCGGAGAACTGAAGCCAACATACTCCTGTACCCTTTAATCGTAGGAGCTGAAAGGGATCTCTCATTCCTTAGATGTAATAGGAAGTCAGCTATTTGGGTTACAGAGGTATTGGTAGAGGAAACTGCATTGGCTCTACACCAGCTCCGGAAGACTTCCCACTTGGATTGGTAGACTCTACGAGTGGATACCCTCCTTGCTCTGGCAATCGCACTGGCTGCCTCCTTCGAAAAGCCTCTAGCTCTAGCGAATCTTTCGACAGTCTGAAGGCAGTCAGCCGAAGAGCGTGGAGGTTTGGGTGCAACTTGTCTACGTGAGGTTGACGTAGAAGGTCCACTCTTAGAGGGAGAGTCCTGGGGACGTCGACCAGCCATTGTATACCTCTGTGAACCATTCTCTTGCAGGCCAAAGGGGAGCAACCAGCGTCAGCCGTGTCCCTTCGTGCGAGATGAACTTCTGAATGACTTTGTTTATGATCTTGAACGGTGGGAATGCGTAAAGGTCGAGATGGGACCAATTCAGCAGAAAAGCATCCACATGAACTGCTGCTGGGTCTGGAACTGGGGAACAGTACAAAGGAAGCCTCTTGGTCATGGAGGTGGCAAACAGATCTATTGTCGGCTGACCCCACAAGGTCCAAAGTCTGTTGCACACGCTCTTGTGAAGGGTCCATTCCGTGGGGATGACCTGATCTTTTCTGCTTAGGCGATCTGCTGAGACGTTCATGTTGCCCTGAATGAACCTCGTAACTAGGGTGAGGTTTAGACTTCTTGACCAAATGAGGAGGTCCCTCGCTATCTCGTACAGGCTCCTCGAATGGGTCCCTCCCTGCTTGGAGATGTAAGCCAAGGCTGTGGTGTTGTCGGAGTTCACCTCCACCACCTTGCCTAGCAGGAGGGACTTGAAGTTCAATAGGGCCAAATGAACTGCCAGTAGCTCCTTGCAGTTGATGTGGAGCGTTTACTGTTCCCTGTTCCACGTTCCCGAGCATTCCTGTCCGTTCAAGGTCGCGCCCCAGCCCGAGTCTGATGCATCCGAGAAGAGATGAAGATTGGGGGTCTGAATCGCTAACGATAGGCCCTCCCTGAGAAGGAGGTTGGTCTTCCACCACAAGAGAGTGGTCTTCATCTCTTTGGTGACCGGGATAGAGACTGCTTCGAGCGTCAAATCCTTGTCCCAATGAGCTGCTAGATGGAATTGGAGAGGGCGGAGGTGGAGTCTCCCTAGCTCGACGAACAGGGCTAACGATGAAAGGGTCCCTGTGAGACTCATCCACTGTCTCACCGAGCAACTGCTCCTCTTCAGCATGCTCAGGATGCAATCTAGGGCTTGGCTTATCCTTGGGGCCGATGGAAAAGCCCGAAAATCCTGACTCCGAATCTCCATTCCCAGGTAAACAATGGATTGGGAGGGAATGAGCTGGGACTTTTCTAAGTTGACTAACAGACCCAGTTCCTTGATCAAGTCCAAAGTCCAGTTGAGACTCTCCAGACAGCAACGACTCGTGGAGGCTCTCAACAGCCAGTCGTCTAAATAAAGGGAGGCTCTGATGTCCGATAAGTGGAGGAATTTTGCAATATTCCTCATCAGATGCGTAAATACCATAGGAGCTGTGCTTAGGCCAAAACACAGGGCTTGGAATTGGTACACAACCTTTCCAAAAACGAATCTCAGGAAAGGTTGGGAGTCTGGATGAATAGGAACGTGAAAGTAAGCATCTTTCAGATCCAACGAGACCATCCAGTCCTCCTGCCTGACCGCTGCTAGGACCGACTTCGTCGTCTCCATAGTGAACGTCTGCTTGGTGACATAAGCATTGAGCGCGCTGACGTCCAGCACCGGTCTCCAACCTCCTGTCTTCTTGGCCACCAGAAAGAGACGGTTGTAGAAGCCCGGGGATTGATGGTCCCGGACTATAACCACTGCCTTCTTCTGTAACAGGAGCGACACCTCCTGGTGCAACGCTAGCCTCTTGTCCTTTTCCTTGTAGTTGGGAGAGAGGTTGATGGGAGAAGTGGTCAGAGGGGGTTTGCGGCAGAATGGTATCCTGTAACCCTCCCTCAGCCACCTGACAGACTGGGCGTCTGCACCTCTCTTTTCCCAGGCTTGCCAGAAGATCTTGAGTCTGGCTCCTACTGCTGTCTGGAGAGGAGGAGAGTCAGTGTTTGCCTTTTGAAGTCTTGGAACCTTTCCTAGACTTGCTCCTGGAAGAGTCTGGACGGGAGCTTCCTCGGCTGGGGGCTCTACCACGAAAGGGCGGAATAAACCTTGTAGCAGGAGTATCAGCCACTGGGGTGCGATAAGTCCTGGGGACTAAGGGAGCAACCTTAGTCTTACGAGCTGAAGAGGCCACAAGATCATGAGTGTCCTTTTGAATCAGGGCCGCAGACAAGTCCCTGATAAGCTCTTCGGGAAACAAGAACTTCGAGAGCGGAGCGAAAAGGAGTTGAGACCTTTGACAAGGTGTGATGCTGGAAGAAAGAAAGGTGCAAAGTTGCTCCCTTTTCTTAAGAACTCCTGACACAAACATTGAAGCAAGCTCGCCAGATCCATCCCTAATTGCTTTATCCATGCAGGACATTAAAAGCATGGCCGAGTCCTTGTCCGCAGGGGAGGTCTTCTTGCTAAGGGCCCCCAGGCACCAGTCTAGAAAATTGAACATCTCAAAGGCACGAAATACACCCTTTAGGAAGTGGTCTAGATCGGAGAAGGTCCAGCAAACCTTAGAGCGCCTCATTGCTGTTCTACGAGGAGAGTCGACCAAACTTGAGAAGTCAGCCTGGGCAGAGGCAGGTACTCCCAAGCCTGGTTCCTCTCCTGTGGCATACCATACGCCCGCTTTAGAAGTGAGCTTAGTAGGTAGGAACATAAAGGAAGTCTTCCCTAGTTGCTGTTTAGACTGCAACCACTCCCCTAAAATTCTTAAAGCTCTCTTAGAGGACCTAGCAAAGACGAGCTTAGTATAAGTTGACTTAGCAGGTTGCATGCCCAGCGAAAACTCAGATGGAGGAGAGCGGGGGGTAGCAGAGACAAAATGGTCCGGGTATACCTCTCTGAAAAGAGCCAGGACCTTACGAAAGTCAATGGGTAGAGGAGAAGACTTGGTTTCTTCCACGTCTGATGAGGGATCCAGGTGCGCAGCTTCCTCCTCAGAAACCTCATCACCAGAGTGTAGCGAAGTGAGAGGTAATGTAACAGCGGTATGCTGAACAGCAGAATCTGAACAAGCGGGTGCATAAACGCTTGTGGTTTCATCCTCAAGTCTCTGTTGCTGAGTTAAAACCTGAGGTTCAGGCTGCAAAGACTGGTCAAGAAGAGTAGTGGAAGGTAGGCGCATAGGCTGAGGTGGCTGACTCCTGGCATGAGTTTCTTGTCTCAAGAGTTGCGCTTGCTGTAAGGGTTGTGGATGCGCAGTAGCAGGTTCCTGAGGAACGAGTTGAGGTTCCTGAGGTGTGAGCTGCGAGAGTTGAGGTAGCAGCTGCACAGAACGCAGTTCTTGTCTCGCGAGTTGAGGTTCCTGAGGTGCTAGCCTAAGGTGTTGAGGCTCTCGCCTTGAGGAGGGTTGAGGTTGCTGCAGCGAGAGCTGAGGTGGCTGCCTCATGGCTGGAAGAGGTTGTCGTACCTCAAGAGATTGTTGCCTCGCTGGTGGAACCGTAAGCGGAAGCGGAGGAAGTAAGGCATAAGCTTCCTGCTCCCATTGCTGAGGTTGCCTTAAAGAAGGCGGAGGTTGCTGCACACCGCTGGTAACTGGCAACTCAGTACGCGGTAAGGTATCCTGAGGAGCCTCAACTTCGTACGCCTGGCAGACTGGACTGCGGTTAGGCGGAGCGATCGCAGGAGGAGGTGTAACCTTCTCAGCCTGACACTCACGCATTAAGACCGCAAGCTGTGACTGCATGGACTGCAGTAAAGACAACTTGGGGTCGACAGACGCTAAGGTCTGCTGAGGCAAAGCCTTAACAGAAGATGAGGTCTGTTGCGGCATTACCTTACCCCTCTTAGGAGGTGTGCAGTCACCTGATGACTGCGGAGAGTCAGAGCTAATCCAATTACTGCAACCAGGTTGTAGAGCTCTTGAGGTCTGGACTTTGCGTTTGAGAGGTCTTGAGACCTGAGTCCAGCGTTTTCTCCCTGACATTTCTTCAGCAGACGAGTAAAAGACGGGCTCAATCGTCTGCGGGTGGGAGTGACGGTCTCTGTAAGACACACCCGCAACCACCGAGGATACTTCTGTGCGCCGATCAAGGCCTGCCGAACCCTTTTGCCCTTCGACATTGCTTCCCCCCTGGGCTTGGGAGCTTGCAAGAGGTCCCGGACTGGGAGGACGACTGGCACGCACAGAAGTACCCTCACGCACCACACTGACACTGACACTAGCACTTGGCACCGCACTGACACTAGCACTTGTCACAGCACTGGCACTATCACCTCCCACTGCACTTTTGACCTTAAGTTCTTTGACTTCTGCCATAAGAGACTTATGATCACTAACCACCGATTCCACTTTGTCACCTAAAGCCTGAATGGCACGCAAAACAACGGACATATCAGGTTGAGTACTAATAGTAGGTTCGGGGGTCTGCTGAGGCAAAGCCTTAACAGAAGATGAGGTCTGTTGCGGCATTACCTTACCCCTCTTAGGAGGTGTGCAGTCACCTGATGACTGCGGAGAGTCAGAGCTAATCCAATGACTGCAACCAGGTTGTAGAGCTCTTGAGGTCTGGACTTTGCGTTTGAGAGGTCTTGAGACCTGAGTCCAGCGTTTTCTCCCTGACATTTCTTCAGCAGACGAGTAAAAGACGGGCTCAATCGTCTGCGGGTGGGAGTGACGGTCTCTGTAAGACACACCCGCAACCACCGAGGATACTTCTGTGCGCCGATCAAGGCCTGCCGAACCCTTTTGCCCTTCGACATTGCTTCCCCCCTGGGCTTGGGAGCTTGCAAGAGGTCCCGGACTGGGAGGACGACTGGCACGCACAGAAGTACCCTCACGCACCACACTGACACTGACACTAGCACTTGGCACCGCACTGACACTAGCACTTGTCACAGCACTGGCACTATCACCTCCCACTGCACTTTTGACCTTAAGTTCTTTGACTTCTGCCATAAGAGACTTATGATCACTAACCACCGATTCCACTTTGTCACCTAAAGCCTGAATGGCACGCAAAACAACGGACATATCAGGTTGAGTACTAATAGTAGGTTCGGGGGTAGCCACTACAGGGGGAGGAAAAGGTTGAGGATCATGAGGTGAGGAAAAAAGTGAAGAGCGAGAAGAACTCCTCCTAACTCTCTCTCTCTCTAACTTGGTTGAATATTTCAGGAATCGAACAAATTCAAGTTCCGAAAGACCGGCGCATTCCTCACATCGATCTTCCAACTGACAGGGTCTTTCCCTACAGTCAGAACAAGCGGTGTGAGGATCTACCGAGGCCTTCGGAATACGCCTATTACAAGACCTACATCGTCTATGGGGTGGGGCTTGTGAAAGGTCAGACATCTTGGATCAAAGAGTTAGTCAAGGGGGATTCCAAATCAAGCAAAAAGATCGTTAACCATTAAACAGAACTAAATAAAAGCTATCTAAGCTAATAGAGAAGTTTCCAGTATAGCGACAGCCGAAATCTGAGAGAAATACTTCACCAAAAGCCGTGAACAATACTCCAAGATTATAAGCGTATCCCAGAACGTCTTGCCGGAAGCACGACAGAGGAATAATTGAGGAGGTGTCAACAAGAAGTACTGTAGTACCTGGCCACAGGTGGCGCTGGTGAGTACACCCCCTTCTAGTATAGTGATAGCTGGCGTATCCCTCCCGTAGAATTCTGTCGGGCAACGGAGTTGACAGCTACATGATTATCGGGTAAGTTTAATATTGAAAAATACAAGTTAAACAACCACGGCGACATCACACATCCCTGTCTCAGCCCCACTCTCACCGGAAACCAATCGCTCACTTCATTTCCTATTCTAACACATGCTTTACTACCTTTGTAGAAACTTTTCACTGCTTACGACAACCTTCCACCAACTCCATATAACCTCATCACATTCCACATTGCTTCCCTATCAACTCTATCATATGCTTTCTCCAGATCCATAAACGCAACATACACCTCCTTACCTTTTGCTAAATATTTCTCGCATATCTGCCTAACTGTAAAAATCTGATTCATACAACCCCTACCTCTTCTAAAACCACCCTGTACTTCCAAGATTGCAGTACTAGTAACATGAAATTATTTTAATTAACAAATATCCAAAAGTATTATACAATACAGAATTAAGAAGTAAGAGTACCTGCTTATGGAATCTATAAAAAAAGAGCTGTCCTTATAGAAAACCAAGAATATCTTAGCCTAAAAAGGCTTCAAAAAGCTAGCTACCCAAGTATAGTAGATTTCTCATCACTTACATTTTAGCTAACCTGGCCTCTATTTCCATAAAGGTAAAGGTAGGTGGAATTGGCTGTATGTGTATGGCACAGGAATTTTTTATTTTAGTCATAGGCTAGTCTTTTAAGCAAAAATTGAGCTTAGGAGAGCAATACCCGTCAAATGGAAAACCATGCAAGAGGCAACTGTATGAATATGGTAATTGTATTAAACCTTCAAATCTGAAAATATTCATTTGGTGTTATAGTATCTGTGAAATTTTAGAATTTCACAAAGAAATTAAAATATAGTAATGCCTTGTAGGGGGTAGTGCCATCAGTTCAAATCAGGTGGAGCACTGTGGGCATTACCTAAAGGTCTTTGCTGTCTTTTCAGTCCCTAGATACTTTTCCTTTCTAGCTTCATACCTGCTTCCTTTATAACCTCTTAACACTATACTATTTCATAGTTTATTGAATGGTTTCCCCCAATTGCACATGGATGTTGAATGGATCCCCAATCTCAGTGTTGGGCCTTATGGCCTAAATTCATTAATTACAAAAAAAAAAAAAAAACATATAGTACTGCAATGATAACTGTATTGCACAGCATTAGAACTGAAAAGAAAACTTAAAACATTGTCAACAAAGCATAAGAGTATAAGAAAAAAAGGTAGTCAAATAATTGCCATTGTGGTTGTAGTTGGAAAGGTATGGGGGTGAACTCACTACAGTGTTGTGGATCTATTTTGATAGTTGGTGTCACAAGAGATGCTTGGGATTATGAATGCAGAAAGAGTTTTTGATGCTTGAAATGTAAGCAATGGAGAAAAGAGAAGAGAAGTTGACCGCTGCTGTGGTGGAGGGTATGTCTCAGAAACCTAGCATTTCTCTTACACGATGGAACAGTGCTTTGTGTTCCATTACCAGAGAAAAGATTTTTATCTGGTACATAAGGAATGCATTACTGCATGGTGAGAGAAAATAGATGGAGACCTAGTAATGATAGTACAATACAGTAATTCAGTTCAGGCATAAAGAGCACAAGGTAGAGAAGAGTAGAGAGGACTTATTTAGTGTCAAAGCTCATACAGTAAAGAGAAAAACTGACATAAAAAACATTTACTGTATAAAGATGAAGGCTCGTGTGTGAATTATGGATAGGAGTAAAGTATTTTTTTCTTATATTAGAAATGTTATTTGATTTTGTTGTTTTGCTTTTTTTAAATCTATTGTGTTGTTTTGCTAGAAACAAAATCCTTTAAAGTACATCGCAGGTACTGAAATTTGATTATTTAGATGGGTTGAGGTAAGATATGGCACCTTATGTTTAGTATTCTCTAGCTAGGATGTTGGCTTTGAGAACACTTTCAGCAAAAATGCATGAGTGTTTATTTAAGCAAGAGCCTGTTTTTAGAGGATTTTTACATAACAGCCTAGGATTTTCATCATGTTGGACTAGCCTAAATATACTCATTAAATAATATAAGAGCCTTAACCCTAGCAGAAATTTTGCTTTCAGGATTGCTCTTTTTTCATGGTCCAAAGCAATTATTTGTTTTTTGAAGTAGTGTTTTACACAATCATTTTTCGTTTGTTGCTCCACCTTTCCTGTCTAATGTACAAGCTATTCATAATACCATTTACATTAACATACTCTTTTGGAAAAAAGGGCACTGACCTTAACACTTAGAATAAAGTACTACCAGTATATAATGATACAAAGGCTATAATATAGGTGCTACAAATTATAGTTATTTGTAGACTATTCTGTATACAGACTACACAGTATATTTGTAATGATATAATCTGGACTATAATATGATCTCTAGCTCTAAGGTAGCAATAGAAAAATATGGACCCTTATCAGAAAATATAAAGGAAAAAATTGTATTTCTAGTCATGTAAAGTAAAATGAATATTGAAAGAATACGGAAGCTAACACAATTGAATAAATGTGAAATACATGCTGAAGAACAAGAACGCCAAGATACTGTACCGTATTCTGTCGAGTCTCCTGTTAGACAAATGCTTGAGGAATTCTATTATTTTATTATTAACAAGGATGTTTTTCTCAGTATCAATAAGCAAAAGATAATCATCTTTCCTCTACAAACGAGCTCCGCAGCTTTTTCTTGACTAATTGAGCTTAGAAAATGGCCACCTTCTAATAGTTGTTGCTCGATAGATGCCATAGATTTTAAGAAAATATGCATCATTTTTAAAGAAGCATTTGAGAATGAACTTCAAATCAAATTTTGGCACACAGATTTTTTTCCTACAAGTATGCAAACCTTCCACCTTTTAAAATATGGAGTGTTTACAGTTGAAGTGGAACGGACGTTGAAATCGTTAATGACAGGTGATGAACAAGGGTGAGTAGCCAGACCAATCTCTTGTCAAAGACTCTTCACTTTCTACTTTGGTCACAATGAGTAAAGAATAACGGGGGCCAAAATAGCGCCAACATTATCCCTGCGTGTTATAAGAGGCAACTAAAAGGGACGGGACGAGGGGGCTGGGAACCCCCTCTCCTGCATCTACATCCCGTGAGACATCGACAAAGAGAAGGAGCTGGGGGGAGAGTGACTGCTCCCCGCACTCTAGTTTTGGGGTGTTTGAATGTGCGTGGATGTAATACGATAGAGAGTAAAAGATGTGAAATTGGAAGTATGTTTAGGAATAGAAGGATGGATGTATTGGCCTGGTGTGAGACGAAGATAAAAGGAAAGGGTGAAGTGATGTTTGGTAGAGTGTCTGGGATTGAAAGGGGAAGAGCGAGAGAGGGTGTGGCTTTATTGCTGAGTGAATGGATGACAGGTAAAGTAGTGGAATGGAAGGAGATATCATCTAGGTTAATGTGGGTAAGGGTTAGGTTGGGTAGGGAATGTTGGGCGTTTGTCAGTGCGTATGGGCCAGGTAGTGAGAAAAGTGAAGAAGAGCGGAATGAGTTCTGGAATGAATTAAATAAGTGTGTAGAAGGACTGGATAGAAGGAATTATATAGTTGTCATGGGTGACTTAAATGCTAGAGTGGGTGCTGGAGAGGTAGAAGGTGTCATTGGGAAGTATGGCGTACCAGGTGAAAATGAGAGTGATGAGAGACTGGTAGATATGTGTGTTGAGCAAGAGATGGTGATAAGTAATAGCTTTTTCAAAAAGAAAGATAAAAATAAGTATACATGGGTAAGAGTGGCAAATGGAAGAGTAGTAGAAAGGGCATTAATGGATTATGTGTTGATAACTAAAAGAATGTTTGGAAGATAGAAAGACGTGCACGTGTTTAGGGGTATGGCTAACGGTATGTCTGATCATTTTTTGGTGGAAGGAAAATTAGTTGTAGCAAAAGAGTGGGGGAATAGAGTAGGTGGATGTAAAAGGGAGCTAGTGAGGGTTGAAGAGCTAATAAAACCGGGGGTAAAAAGTAAATATCAGGAAAGGTTGAAAATGGCATATGACGAAGTGAAAGTAAGAGAAACTGGCAATTTAGAGGAGTGGAAGTTAATAAAAGAAAATTTTGTTGGGATTGCAAGTGATGTGTGTGGCAAGGTTGTTGGAGGCAGCATGAGGAAGGGCAGTGAATGGTGGAATGAAGGAGTGAAGGTAAAAGTGGAAGAGAAAAAGAGGGCTTTTGAAGAATGGCTGCAGAGTAATAGTATAGAGAAGTATGAAAAATATAAAGAAAAAAATGTGGAGGTAAAGCGCAAGGTACGTGAGGCAAAGAGGGCAGCTGACCTGAGGTGGGGTCAGGGATTGGGTCATTCATATGAAGAGAATAAGAAGAAGTTTTGGAAAGAAGTGAAGAGAGTAAGGAAGGCTGGCTCAAGAATTGAAGAGACAGTGAAAGATGGAAATGGAAGGTTGTTAAAAGGAGAGGAGGCAAGGAAAAGATGGGCGGAATATTTTGAAAGTTTACTGAATGTTGAGGATAATAGGGAGGCAGATATAATTGCTGTTGCGGGTGTTGAGGTGCCAGTGATGGGAGATGAGAATGAGAGAGAGATTACAATAGACGAAGTGAGGAGAGCACTAGATGAAACGAGAGTAGGGAAAGCGTCTGGTATGGATGGTGTGAGAGCTGAGATGTTGAAGGAAGGGGGTGTGACTGTACTTGAATGGTTGGGGAGATTGTTTAATATGTGTTTTGTGTTGTCAATGGTACCAGTAGATTGGGTTTGTGCATGTATTGTACCACTATATAAGGGTAAGGGAGATGTGCATGAGTGTTGTAATTCAAGAGGTATTAGTTTGTTAAGCGTAGTTGGAAAAGTGTATGGTAGAGTAATGATTAATAGGATCAAGGATATAACAGAGAATGCAATCTTAGAAGTACAGGGTGGTTTTAGAAGAGGTACATACATACATACATACATATACCAAAGGCACTTCCCCCAATTTTGAGGGGTAGCCGACATCAACAAGAAACAAAACAAAAAAGGGGACCTCTACTCTCTACGTTCCTCCAGCCTAACCAGGGACTCAGCCGAGTTCAGCTAGTACTGCTAGGGTGCCACAGCCCAACCTCCCACATTTCCACCACAGATGAAGCTTCATACTGCTGAGTCCCCTACTGCTGCTACCTCCGCGGTCATCTAAGGCACCGGAGGAAGCAGCAGGGCCTACCGGAACTGCGTCACAATCGCTCGCCATTCATTCCTATTTCTAGCACGCTCTCTTGCCTCTCTCACATCTATCCTCCTATCACCCAGAGCTTTCTTCACACCATCCATCCACCCAAACCTAGGCCTTCCTCTTGTACTTCTCCCATCAACTCTTGCATTCATCACCTTCTTTAGCAGACAGCCATTCTCCATTCTCTCAACATGGCCAAACCACCTCAACACATTCATATCCACTCTAGCCGCTAACTCATTTCTTACACCCATTCTCACCCTCACCACTTCGTTCCTAACCCTATCTACTCGAGATACACCAGCCATACTCCTCAGACACTTCATCTCAAACACATTCAATTTCTGTCTCTCCATCACTTTCATTCCCCACAACTCCGATCCATACATCACAGTTGGTACAATCACTTTCTCATATAGAACTCTCTTTACATTCATGCCCAACCCTCTATTTTTACTACTCCCTTAACTGCCCCCAACACTTTGCAACCTTCATTCACTCTCTGACGTACATCTGCTTCCACTCCACCATTTGCTGCAACAACAGACTACAACCCCTACCTGTAAGGGAGATGTGCATGAGTGTTGTAATTCAAGAGGTATTAGTTTGTTGAGTGTAGTTGGAAAAGTGTATGGTACAGTACTACTGATTAATAGGATTAAGGATAAAACAGAGAATGCAATCTTGGAAGTACAGGGTGGTTTTAGAAGAGGTAGGGGTTGTATGAATCAGATTTTTACAGTAAGGCAGATATGCGAGAAATATTTAGCAAAAGGTAAGGTGGTGTATGTTGCGTTTATGGATCTGGAGAAAGCGTATGATAGAGTTGATAGGGAAGCAATGTGGAATGTGATGAGGTTATATGGAGTTGGTGGAAGGCTGTTGCAAGCAGTGAAAAGTTTCTACAAAGGTAGTAAAGCATGTGTTAGGATAGGAAATGAAGTGAGTGATTGATTTCCGGTGAGAGTGGGGCTGAGACAGGGATGTGTGATGTCGCCGTGGTTGTTTAACTTGTATATTGATGGAGTGGTGAGAGAGGTGAATGCTCGAGTGCTTGGACGAGGATTAAAACTGGTAGGCGAGAATGACCATGAATGGGAGGTAAATCAGTTGTTGTTTGCGGATGATACTGTACTGGTAGCAGACACAGAAGAGAAGCTTGACCGACTCGTGACAGAATTTGGAAGGGTGTGTGAGAGAAGGAAGTTGAGAGTTAATGTGGGTAAGAGTAAGGTTATGAGATGTACGAGAAGGGAAGGTGGTGCAAGGTTGAATGTCATGTTGAATGGAGAGTTACTTGAGGAGGTGGATCAGTTTAATTACTTGGGGTCTGTTCTTGCAGCAAATGGTGGAGTGGAAGCAGATGTACGTCAGAGAGTCAATGAAGGTTGCAAAGTGTTGGGGGCAGTTAAGGGAGTAGTAAAAAATAGAGGGTTGGGCATGAATGTAAAGAGAGTTCTATATGAGAAAGTGATTGTACCAACTGTGATGTATGGATCGGAGTTGTGGGGAATGAAAGTGATGGAGAGACAGAAATTGAATGTGTTTGAGATGAAGTGTCTAAGGAGTATGGCTGGTGTATCTCGAGTAGATAGGGTTAGGAACGAAGTGGTGGGGGAGAGAATGGGTGTAAGAAATGAGTTAGCGGCTAGAGTGGATATGAATGTGTTGAGGTGGTTTGGCCATGTTGAGAGAATGGAAAATGGTTGTCTGCTAAAGAAGGTGATGAATGCAAGAGTTGATGGGAGAAGTACAAGAGGAAGGCCAAGGTTTGGGTGGATGGATGGTGTGAAGAAAGCTCTGGGTGATAAGAGGATAGATGTGAGAGAGGCAAGAGAGCGTGCTAGAAATAGGAATGAATGGCGAGCGATTGTGACGCAGTTCCGGTAGGCCCTGCTGCTTCCTCCGGTGCCTTAGATGACCGTGGAGGTAGCAGCAGTAGGGGATTCAGCATTATGAAGCTTCATCTGTGGTGGATAATGTGGGAGGTTGGGCTGTGGCACCCTAGCAGTACCAGCTGAACTCGATTGAGTCCCTGGTTAGGCTGAAGGAACGTAGAGAGTAGAGGTCCCCTTTTTGTTTTGTTTCTTTGTTGATGTCGGCTACCCCCCAAAATTGGGGGAAGTGCCTTTGGTATATGTATGTATGTATTTATGGAGTACACGATCAATCACCTCTATTTCACATTGGAATTTAAAGGGGCCAGTTCGTCATATCTGTACTATAAATAAATTTGGGTTTCTTGGTTTTTTTCAATGAGAGTACTATTTGCTTTTTCAGTTATCCTATTTGAATATGTGTTTAGATGAATATCTACGAGTAACAGCAGAAGTACAGTGATGCCTCAGCATACGAAAGTAATCCGTTCAGGATACAGTTTCGTATGCTGATTTTTTTGTATCCTGAGTCGTGTTTTACATGTAAATAGCCTAATCCGTTCCAAGCCTTATGAAAAGACACATTTTCTTTCATAAACCCGCTAAACTGTAGTAATAGACATGCAATGCAGCCATTTCTATCATTCAATAATTAACCCAACCGTTAAAAACAGCCTAATCCATTCCAGAAATCACCATGAGATTATTCAATAATGTAATTATAGCCTAGTTATCCCCTTCAAGCCCTAAGAAAACGGTCCGTTTTCTTTACTACTGTATAAAAGTTACGGTACTGTATGTAAAGCATTTGGATCAGTGAAGGTGTATTGTTACCTGTACACCTAAATTAAGGGTTGATACCCTGAAAAAAAGGTACAGTTAATTAACAAAAAAAGTTGAATCTTTTTAAAATTACTCTCAACGACGAGTTGGGATCTCGTAAGCTTTTCGTATCCTGAAAATTTTTTCGTATACTAGGGCATAAAAATCTTCGTATCGCTTTTCGTACCCTGAATTTTTCGTAAGCAGAAACTTTCGTATCCAGAGGTATCACTGTACAAGAAATACAATGGTTTAGAGCGACTTGATGAAAAAATGATGGAGTGGTCATGATTCTGTAAAATATGTCTTGCTGAATAATGTGCAGAATCAAGAGATCCGCGCTTAATGGCGCGCGAATCGCGAGCAGAAGTTACTTTTTCATGAGCAACTAAGGGAAAGCTAGAAGTAGAAGTAGAAGGCCTCTGGAGCTCTTGTGCCGAAGGGGCACTTTACATACCTAACGATGGGGAGGCTGGGAGCCTCTGAGTGGGGGCAACGCACTGGTTGGGTGTGCATTTGGGTCCAGCAGAGCTAACAAAGGGTCCTATGTAAACAACGGAAGTTTTGTTAGTACAGGAACAAACTTGTAGTCAAAGTCAAAAGGTGAGTGTCAAGCTGACTGACAGGTGGGTGGGGCTTCCCTGCCACCTGCCAGTAGTTATAACTAAGTGTTCCAGCTTTGTTGATGACATGCTCCAATTATAGGACGATGGTTTGTATTCATGCGGGAACAAATAAGTTTTCAGGATATGCAACAGCAAGTAATGATATTTTGATTATAAAATAAATTTTTTAATATACTTACCCGGTGAATATATAATAGCTGACGTCTCAGACGGCTCGACAGATTCCAAAAACTCGCGAGCGATCGCCATGAAGGTTGCGGGTGTGACCACCAGCGCCGACTATCGGCTAGATACCGCATATACTTGTAAACATCTCCAGTTCTTCTCATTCCGCTGGGTCTCTATCGGGGAGGAAGGGAGGGCCTTTAATTTATATATTCACCGGGTAAGTATATTCAAAAATTTATTTTATAATCAAAATATCATTTTTAAATATTAAACTTAGCCGGTGAATATATAATAGCTGATTCACACCCATGGTGGTGGGTAGAGACCAGTATTAATACAATAAAGGCGTATAAGCTCATGAGTTTTTGACAATTATATCATAACAAAACCCAATTAAATATAGGTACCTGGTAAGGAAGCTGACTCTGACGATTACTCTGCCTTATTAGTCCGCTTTCCTCACGAAGCCCAGCCATCCTCTCAGGATGCTGAAAGACTCCCAGGAGCTGTTTTATCCAGGGCGACCACCCATACAACAGGACCTCATCAAAACCCTTAATCTGGGCGCTCTCAAGAAACGACATTTGACCACCCGCCAAATCAAAAAGGATGCGAAAGACTTCTCAGTCTTCCGTACAACCCAAGACAAGATTAAAAACATTTCAAGAGAAGATTAAAAGGATATTGGGATTAAGGGAATGTAGTGGTAGAACCCTCACCCACTACTGCACTCGCTGCAACGAATGGACCCAGTGTGTAGCAGTCCTCATACAGAGTCTGGACGTCTTTTAAGTAAAATGAAGCGAACACTGACTTGCTCCTCCAAAAGGTCGCGTCCATAATACTTCGTAGAGATCTGTTTTGCTTAAAAGCCACGGAAGTTGCTATCGCTCTTACTTCGTGCGTCTTGACCTTAAGTAAACAACGATCTTTTTCACTTAAGTGAGAATGTGCCTCTCGGATTAAAAATCTAATAAAATACGATAAAGCATTTTTAGACATAGGCAATGAGGGCTTCTTAACAGAGCACCATAATGCCTCAGACCCACCTCGTAAAGATCTGGTACGAGCTAAATAAAACTTAAGAGCTCTTACTGGGCACAGCACTCTTTCAACCTCGTTGCCTACGATCTCTGATAGGCAAGGTATATCAAAAGATTTAGGCCAAGGACGAGAAGGCAGTTCATTTTTGGCCAAGAAACCAAGCTGAAGCGAACATGTGGCTTTATCTGTAGAGAAGCCGATGTTTTTACTAAAGACATGGATCTCACTGACCCTTTTAGCCGAAGCCAAGCACACCAAAAAAAGCGTCTTGAGGGTGAGATCCTTCAGGGAGGCTGAAAGCAATGGCTCAAACCTGTCGGACATTAGGAACCTTAGGACCACGTCTAAGTTCCAAGCAGGAGCTGACATACGACGCTCCTTAGAGGTCTCGAAGGACTTAAGGAGATCTTGGAGATCTTTATTATTGGACAGATCCAAGCCTCTATGTCTGAACACAGAAGCCAACATGCTCCTGTAGCCCTTAATAGTGGGAGCAGAGAGGGAGCGTACATTTCTCAGATGCAGGAGAAAGTCTGCAATTTGGGCTACAGAGGTACTGGAAGAGGAAATGGATGATGACTTGCACCAATCTCTAAAGACCTCCCACTTTGACTGGTAGACCTTGATGATAGATTTTCTCCTAGCCCTCGCGATCGCTCTGGCTGCCTCCTTCAAAAATCCTCGAGCTCTTGAGAGTCTTTCGATAGTCTGAAGACAGTCAGACGAAGCGCGGGGAGGCTTTGATGAAGACTCCTTACGAGGGGCTGCCGTAAGAGATCCATCCTTAAAGGCAGACTCCTTGGAACGTCTACCAGCCATTGAAGTACCTCTGTGAATCACTCTCTCGCGGGCCAGAGGGGAGCAACCAACGTCAACCTTGTCCCTTCGTGAGAGGCGAACTTCTGCAGCACCCTGTTGATGATCTTGAACGGCGGGAATGCGTACGCGTCCAGGTGAGACCAGTCCAGCAGAAAAGCATCTATGTGGGCCGCCTC
Source organism: Palaemon carinicauda (assembly GCF_036898095.1). Lineage (NCBI taxonomy): Eukaryota > Metazoa > Arthropoda > Malacostraca > Decapoda > Palaemonidae > Palaemon > Palaemon carinicauda. Next base: position 15,947,629 of record NC_090737.1, read on the forward strand.
TGGATCTGGGACTGGAGAGCAATAGGTCGGGAGCCTTTTGGTCAAAGAGGTCGCAAAGAGGTCTATGGTGGGTTGACCTCAAGTCATCCAAAGACTCTTGCACACGTCCTTGTGGAGGGTCCATTCTGTGGGGATCACCTGACCTCTCCGACTGAGACAGTCCGCCAAGACGTTCAATTCCCCCTGGATGAATCTTGTCAACAGTGAGATGCCTCGATCTTTTGACCAGATGAGGAGGTCCCTTGCGATGACGAACAGTGTGTGGGAGTGAGTGCCTCCTTGCTTGGAGATGTACGCCAAGGCTGTGGTGTTGTCCGAATTCACTTCTACCACTTTGTTTCGTAGAAGACTCTCGAAACTCGTCAAGGCCAAGTGAACAGCCAACAGCTCTTTGTAGTTGATGTGCAGGCTCCTCTGATCCGACGTCCAAAGACCCGAACATTCCAGACCGTCCAGAGTCGCTCCCCAACCCAAATCCGACGCGTCTGAGAATAACACGTGGTTTGGGTTCTTGACCGCCAGGGACAGACCCTTCCGAAGACTTATGTTGCTGTCCCACCAGTTCAGGCACGTCTTTACTGGCTCGGAGATCGGGATTGAAACAGCTTCCAAAGTCTTGCCCTTGTCCCAATGGGAGTCTAGATGGAACTGGAGAGGGCGAAGGTGAAGTCTCCCTAGTGAGATAAATTGTTCCAGGGATGACAGGGTCCCTAGGAGGCTCATCCAACTTCTCACTGAGCAACAGTCTTTTCTCAGCATGAGGCGGACTTTGAGCAAGGCTTGTTCTATCCTGGTGGCAGACAGAAAAGCCCGAAAAACTAGACTGCGAATCTCCATCCCCAAATGGAGAATCGTCTGGGAGGGATTCAGTTGAGACTTTTCTAAGTTCACTAACAGTCCCAACTCCTTTGCAAGATCGAACGTCCATTGAAGGTCCTGCAGACAGCGATGACGGGACGACGCTCTGAGTAGCCAGTCGTCCGGGTACAGGGAGGCTCGAATTCCCGATAAATGAAGAAATTTTGCCACATTCCTCATGAGCCTCGTAAAAATAAGAGGAGCAGGGCTGAGGCCGAAGCACAGTGCTCGGAACTGGTACACCACATTCTTGTATACGAACCTTAGATACGGTTGAGAATCCGGGTGTATAGGAATGTGGAAGTACGCATCCTGCAGGTCGAGAGAGACCATCCAGTCTCCCTCTCTGACCGCTGCTAGGACGGACTTCGTGGTCTCCATCGTAAATTTTGTTTTTACAACAAAAACGTTGAGCGCACTGACATCCAGCACTGGCCTCCAACCTCCTGTATGCTTTGGGACTAGGAAGAGACGGTTGTAAAATCCCGGTGATTGAAGGTCCGAGACTTTCACCACCGCTCCCTTCTCTAGCAACTGAGACACCTGCTGATGTACAGTAGAGCTTGTCTCCTTGACTCCTCTCGATACCTGGGAGAGAGGTCTAAAGGAACTGTTACTAGAGGAGGTCTCCGTACAAAAGGTATTTTGTACCCCTCCTTGAGCAACAACACAGACTCTCGGTCTGCACCCCTCTTCTCCCAGGCCTGCCAGAAGTTGTTCAGTCTGGCCCCTACCGCTGTCTGAGGACGTGGGCAGTCAGACTCTGCCACGGGAGGACTTGGATCCTCTCCTCTTGCCTCTTTTACTGTCGGCACGAGCGCCTCCCCTACTGGGGGCTCTGCCACGAAAGGGCGGGATAAACCTCGTCGCTGGGGTATCGATCTTGGGTCTTACGACATAAGACGATGAAGGAGCAGCCTTGTGCGCCGACGTAGCCATCAGGTCGTGGGTATCCTTCTGCACCAGAGAAGCCGCAATATCCTTGATCAACTGCTGAGGAAACACGGCAGATGACAACGGGGCAAAGAGAAGCTCCGACCTTTGGCAGGGAGTTACTCCTGCCGAAAGGAACGAGCAAAGAGTCTCCCTCTTCTTCAGGACTCCTGCCGTAAAGGTAGCGGCGAGCTCATTAGAGCCATCACGGATGGCTTTGTCCATGCAGGACATAATAAGCACGGAAACATCACGGTCGGCCGAAGAGATCTTCCTGCTTAAGGCTCCTAGCGACCAATCTAAGAAGTTAAAAACTTCGAAGGCCCTGTAAACCCCTTTGAGGAGATGGTCAAGGTCCGAGGAGGACCAGTAAACTTTAGAGCGTCTCATGGCCAGGCGACGGGGAGAGTCTACGAGGCTTGAGAAGTCTCCCTGGGCAGAGGCAGGAACTCCCAAGCCGAGAACTTCTCCCGTGTCATACCAGACGCTCGCTCTAGAAGCCAGTTTAAAAGGAGGGAAAGCAAAGGCTGTCTTCCGCAAACTCCTCCTGGTGATCAACCAGTCGCCTAGCAAACGTAAAGCTCTCTTAGAAGAGCGAGAGAGCACTAGCTTAGTAAACGAAGGCTTCGAAGTAGCTAGGCCTAGCGTAAACTCTGACGGAGGCGAACGAGGAGCAGCAGTTACAAAATGGTCCGGAAAAAGATCCTTAAAAATCAGCATGATTTTTTTAAAGTCCATAGAGGGCTGAGCAGCTTTAGGCTCCTCTCCGTCTGACAAAGTCCCCAAAGGAATATCAGTTGGAGGGGGAGCAGGAACTTCCTCATCTGAAGGAACCTCGTCCGACAATTGCCGAGTCTCATGAAAAGGAGAGACCTGCCGCGGCGGCAATGCTTGACAGGCAATGTCAACAAGCAAAGGAGCAGCAGTAGCAGTAGAGGAAGCGACGTCACGCCGCTGCTGAAAGGACTGAAATCCTTGTGACTGACCAACAACAACAACTGAAGTTGATTGACGCTCGACGTCACGTCGGAACTGCCTTGACTGCATAGACTGAGCAGGCAAAACAACCTCCGACTGTGGTGATTGACGCTCAACGTCATGTCGAGGCAACGGAGCCGGTCGGCGAACGTCAGGTCGGGGCTGCGGCGGCAGCGGCGGCAGCGGCTGAACGTCAACACGAGACTGCGGCAGCGGCTGAACGTCAACACGAGACTGCGGCAGCGGCTGAAAGTCAACACGAGACTGCAGCGAGGGAGGATCCATGTCACGTGACTGACGTGAAAAACTACTGACATCACGTTTCAAAGTACAAGAAATGTCAGCACTAACGTCAAACGAACGAGTAAATACTCGTTTGGGCGGCTAACGGCCAGAGTCTCGTTCAGCGTAACGGCGACTCGAAAGCAAAGGATCATCGCGAACCTGCTCAACGTCATACTCCTCCATAAGGGGGGCAAGCTTAGTCTGCATGTCCCGCAGGACAACCCATTTTGGATCAACGGGAGTCGGGACGGGCCGAGACGACGGTAACGTCTGTGTTGGCAAAACATTGCCTTTACCGCGACCCTCGGACCCCGTGTTACGCTTGCGTTTAATAGGCGAACAGTCTTCCGACGACTGCAAAGGGTCAGAGCTGTCCCAATGGCTACAGCCAGGACGCTGGACCTGTCCTGAAGGGACTGACTTTCGCTTCAAGGGTCTAGAAACCTTGCGCCAAGGTTTCTTTTGCGAAAAGTCTTCGGATGACGAGGAGAACACAGTCTCGCCCGTCTTATGGTAAGGGCAATCTTGACGAGAAACGTCCGATACCAAAGAGGGAACGTCTGTACGTTGGTTAAAGCCTCTCGTCCCCTTAAGTCCTACGACATTACTTCTCCCTGGTGCAGGGGAGCCTGAAAGAGGTCTCGGACTAGGGGAGCGACAAGCACGAACAGACGAACCCTCGGTCGCAACACTAAATACACTTTGCGCACTTATCACTTTATCACTACGATTTTCTGATTTACCACTCTGACACTTCAATAACTTCACATCTGACATGAGTTGGTTACGGTCCGATGCTAAGGACTCAACTTTTTCGCCTAAAGCTTGAATCGCAAGAAACATATCCCGCATGGACGGTTCATGAGTGCTAGTAGGGGGTTCAGGAACAACTACTACAGGGGAAGGATTAGGTTCAGGGGCATGGGAGGAGGAAAATTCCAACGACCTAGAGGAGCTTCTCCTCACCCTATCTCTCTCCAGCTTACGAGTATATTTATCATATTCAAGACAGTCGAATTCCGACAAGACCACGCACTCATCACACCGATCTCCTAATTTGCAGGATTTACCTCGGCAATTAGAACAAACGGTATGTGGGTCGAGAGAGGCCTTGGGAAGACGTTTGTTACAATCCCTCGCATTACACTTGCGAAATCTAGGTCCAGGGATAGGAGAAGGGTCAGCCATATTGAACAATCAGAGAAAATCCAAAACAAAAACCAAAGTCATCAACAATAAACACTAGCCAAAAAAGGGTTTCAAGAGTTTTAATTGAAGAAAAAACACCCGTCACAGCGAAAGCTCAAAAACAACCAAAATAAAGTACTTCACCAAAAAGGACGAAAACTCAAGGTCATCAGCGAGCAGAATCAACTTGTCGATAAGACCGACAGAGAAGAACTGGAGATGTTTACAAGTATATGCGGTATCTGGCCGATAGTCGGCGCTGGTGGTCACACCCGCAACCTTCATGGCGATCGCTCGCGAGTTTTTGGTTTCTGTCGAGCCGTCCGAGACGTCAGCTATTATATATTCACCGGCTAAGTTTAATATTTAAAAATAATCTTTCATATTGCATGAAATCATGACTGAATCCAAAATATTCATTTTATAACTATTATACAAAATTTCTTTATGATTAACAATTTTTCCTTATAGGATATGAGAAGCAAGCTATTTATAAGCAGTGTACAGTATAACACTTACCAGATAATGTAGCAAATCTTTGGGTACTTCCAAAGTCTCGATTTAATGTAACTTATATAGTTACAACTAGATAATCTAGTCTCTCTCTAAAGGTCAGGCTGCAAATAATACTGAAGCATATTGTTTTCATTATATTATCATTTACCCAGAGTTCACGATTCCAGGCCTTACGAAATAGGTTCATCACATTTAACCCAATAGCAGCTTCAAATTTCTTAGTAGTGAATTTATGCATATTTTCAAATTTCTGGTTTTTTTTTTCCTTGTGTTAAGACACTAGCTGCAAACCCTGTAATATAAGAAGTGAAAATTAATAAGCTTTACAACATTGTGGTGTATTGAAAATCCAAATAATTTCATAAATGATGTAAGCAAAGAACTGAACTGGCAACGTTGCCAGTTTTGTCAATGATGCGCCTTGAGTCAGAGACACAAAGGCTGGGTCCAATGGAGGGGGGAAGTATCGTCTCCCGCCACCTCGTTTACTAAAATCTAAAAAACACACAATTATAAGAGCTTGGTAAATCCTGGTAAACAGTTTCTCATGACACTGTAATTTTGATTTAAAAAAAAAAAAAAACAATAAAAAATACATTGCTCTGAGAATTGATTTGCATCAAGAAATGGGCAGCACTAATAAAACACTTTAATATAACTAAAAAGCACCTCATCCCAGTATGGGAACACCTAATTTAATGCACTGTAATATTGAAAACAAATAAAGCATGTACCACAACCCCATCACTCCAAAAAGTTATTGTTCATGCATATCAACATTTGACAAATTCAGAGATAATCTGTATTTTCCCTAACTAATACAAACCTGTAGTTATCTATGTAGATATTCTTTCTGCGAAGCTGGAAGGTACCCATTAAACTTTAAATGTGAGGTGGCAACCTTATCTAACTACTTGTTGTGGTTAGGTAGGGGGTGAATGGCGGTACCCAGCCACGTTTCAGTGATCTACAGTACGTCACTTTTGATTGCAGGCTGGACTTATAGGGGGACAGGCGATGGCGGAACAATTCATATAAATAACTCCAGGTTTGTATTAGTTAGGGTAAAACACAATTTATCGCCAAATTTGTCATTTGTTCCTACACTAACAAACCTTACGTTATTTATGTGGATGCCTCACCCTTAGGTGGGAGGTAAGTCCAACTACTGGCTTAGTCATTGACCCAGGTTTGCCTAGTACAGTATCAGACTGTGATCAAGGAAGACCTTGCCACCTTGCTTATCAATGCAAAGTAAGAATGACAGTGACCTGAGCAAATCAAGTAGTTGTGAAAGATAGCATATGAACATTAAGTAAGAATTTTCAGAGTTTAAATAGGAATCTTACACATAAATACAGACGTTTTCCAATGTCTACCTCACGTGGAGCATTGAGGATGTGTACAAGTATATCAAAATAAACTATACTAGGTTACACAAGGGTAACAGTTATTACCTGCAGAGGTTGTTACAGCTTGCAAAGGGATCCATGGCGCTGTACTCCAAGGGAGAAGATGAAGGAAGGAATACGCCAGACATACTTTCATTCATCCCAGACTTAACCTGGGTAAGCAATGCCTTCAACCATCTGCTACTTGTCCATCAAGGAGCCTGAGTTATTCTAAAATGACAAATTCGAAGATAATTTGTATTTTTCCTAACCATACAAACCTTAGCTATTTACAAAGGGTTGCCTTTTAGCGCAGCTGAAATGGCGAGCCATTAGAATTCAACGAGGGTGTATTACCCCCGCGCTAGTTAGCGGGGGGGTAGGGGAGTGGTAGTTAGCTACCCCTCCTCCCCCTCACACACAGGTGAATGCTCACTTTCACTTAGAGGTAGGACTTGTCTTGGGGGACAGGGCTGGCGGGCAAATATGTGTAAATAGCTAAGGTTTGTATGGTTAGGAAAAATACAAATTATCTTCGAATTTGTCATTTGTTTCATAACCGAAATACAAACCACGCTATTTACAAAGGGTGATTTACCCCTTAGGTAGGGTGGAAAGTCCCCAGCCATACTGGCTTTGGCTTTACCCGGGGACTCAGAATCCGAGTGAGTCGCACTCGAGAAAAGGAGTCCCTGCACCTCGCAAGTTCCTTGCTCCACAAGGAACCATGTGGCCTACGTAAGCTTGTGTGTGAAGGAAGAAGTGTGACCCGTCCTAGGCAGTTGACCTGGAGTTCCAGAAGGAACTCTGGGTTAGGACGTTCCCAATACCACCTCGTCAGGGTATGGGGGACGCGACAGTATTGACTCAATACTCGGAACACAAGGAAGCATGGTTTACCTGCAGAGGTTCGAGGTCAGCTATGCAGAGACCAGGATGCTGCTTCCCCGTAGAGGGGATGATGAAGAAAGAAGTAAGGGCCAGACATACTTCTTTCGTTCATGCAGACTAAAACCTGATAACAATGCCCTCAACCTTCTGCTACCTGTCCAAAAAGGAGCCTGAGGTTAGACCAGCTGTTGTGTAGCCACCACAGAGCGATAGAAAACGTATCGAGACTCCTGTGGGTCACGCCCTGCAGGAAGCGGGCTGCGAAGGTCATTAGACGCTTCCAGACTCCAGCTTGTAGCACCTGCGTCACAGAGTAGTATTACTCGAAGGCGAGGGACGTTGCGATGTATCCAACATCGTGCTGTAGGGCGACGTGACGGGGGAGGGTCTGGAGACAGGTCGAGATGAATGTCCTTGAGTCCGGGCTGAAGAGGTATACTGGTGACTCTCCCCCATGTCCTCCTTGTGCTCCCAAATCGGCTGCAACTGAGGACAAACTGCAGCTGTTCCCAGCGCTAACCTCTCGATTCCTTTACTGGCAAGAAAGAGAAGGTCTTGGGACATCAGATACAGAATGGAGACTCGAAATCTTGAATGAATCGGACCGAAGGGCCGGGACCCCCAGATTCTGAGTCTAGCCAACAACTCAGGAGCGAGCCTGAATGTTGCCTTCCCCTCTTCCTTAGAAAGGGGGGAGTCGTAAGAGACCAAGAAGATTGCTTACACACTGGCCGTGGCCAGAGTGAGCAGGAGACCCAAGGCGGAATACAATCCGAGGCCTGTCGTAAAGGGTCTTGAGAAGATCTCTTAAAGGACTAAAAGTCCGAGCCATGCTCCAAGTTGGAGGTCTTCCTCCGACTAGGGCAGGGACGATCGTAGCTTCGCATGAGTGAGGATAGATCCAGCGGGCAGGAAAAAGTTATTCCTTTAAGCCTGAAGGTCAGGGAAAGGCTGAGCGACAGGCTTCATTGCCGAGAGCGGAAAGGAGTTTCCTCCCGCCGAAAGGCAATAAGATCGTTATTGCTGGAGAAGAGGCCTCAAGGGAAGAGGTGTATCTCCCACGGCACCAACCACCTTAGACTCTTCACTTTGCCTGGGAGACCCCTGTGGATGACTATCGCGGATGACGCGACCTCCGTACCGCGACTGTAGCGGGTTGTCTCTTCTTGAGGAGGCGGCGTAGTGTCTCCAGGCATGAAGCCGAAGCGACGCCCCGGTTCGGGAGAGATGTCGCAGTGTGGTTGCTTGAGTAGTCTGCGCCGTGGGAGAAGCTCTCCCGGGAGTTCCGTCAGGGGAAGCAGAGGGTCCAGAAACCGTTCTGCGCATAGTCCCAGTGGAGCTCTCCAATTGAAAGGTTGACAGACAACCTGGTCTTGTTGATACCCATTGTCCACAGACAAAAAGGAGGGAAGACGCAGGCGTCGAAGTTGTCCCACCATCACCGGAATGCATCTTGCCAGAGTGTCGGGGTCTGAGACTGGGGGGAAGAATAGCGGAAGCTTGAGGTTCCAAGCTGTCGCGATCAGGTCCCCCAGACCAGTACTTGCTGGTTACCCAAGGTCAAAGACCCCCAGGTACACTCTCTCTACGAGGCTCTGCTCGGATAGTCTGAGAGAACATTCCCCTGCCTGGAATGAGAGAGCCGATGGTGGTATTGAGAGAATCTCAATCATCTCGGTATCTCTACTGCAAGATGTGAAGGTGTGAAAATACGTCCCCTGCTGGTTAGAATACGCCAGAATCATGAAGTCGACGCGCACGGGGCGACTCGGCAGGAGCTGTAGGATCTGTAGAGGGGCCAGACTAAGGCCCCTAAGCCTGCCTGAATGATGGAGAGGTATCCTTCAGGTCTTGACCATAGGCCTGGACCGGAACATGCCCCCCCCCCCCCTTTCCTTTGACGAGTCCGAGAACCGCATCAAGAATGTGGGGAAAGGACGAGAATATCCACTACCATCAAGAGGCTCCATAGGTCAACACCCATTGCAGGTCTAATAGTTCCACTGGTCCCATAGGGGCCAGGAAGTCCGGTTAAACATTGCCTGAAGCCACCGGAACTTGGATCGCCCCACATGGAACTTATCCTGAGGCGACCGTTCGGACTATAGACGGGTCAATGAGGAAAGGAGAACTAGGAAACGTTCCAAGGTAGGGCTGAAAGCTCTGCTTGACTGAGAACAGGTACTGCGACTCTCCTCAGTCTTGCCACAGTCAACCGAAAGGAAGGCTCGGAGGATGTGGTAACAGAATCTGGCGTCCCCAGGTGGTCACCCATCCAAGTACCGACGTTGCTTAACCTCGCTGGACGGACGAGAAGCGGGGTTTCCAACGTGGTAAGGCCGTTGACTCAATATCATGGCCAGATACTCCAGATGTTGAGGCAGAGGAAGAGAAGGCTCCAAGCAAAATACCATGAGCCCACACTCATGGTAAGCATCCGGAAGCTTGTCCCGGCGCTGAAGAAGGTCGAACTCGAGCCTACCGGAGTTGACCAGCCCTCCAAACAGCAGAGGAGGCGGATGCCTGCACCTGAGCGGCCAAAAGGAAGGCAGGGAGAGTTCTCTGGGGAAACAAACCTGCTATGCCACGGCGGGATAGCCACACTGCATCATAAGCAGGAATACTTGCAGTCTAGGCTGAATTCGACGAGCACCCTGGAAGATGGATGGAATGGAAACTGAAAGTACCCGTCCTTCCGATCCAGGGTTTAAGGAGTCCTGTCGCCTCGTTACCAGTCTGATTGATTCTGCTGGTCTACGCTGGCCGAAGTTTGTTCGACAAACTTGATCAGGGCTGAGAGGTCGACTACGGACATCCCCTCTCAGATCCTTCCTTACAAGAAAGGATCGACTGAGGGGGCCGGGGGTGAAGCCGTCGATGATTCTAAGGAAGACCTTCGCCTAAGGTATGGATCATTCTGCCCAACCGGGCAACTCTGCTGACGCTATGGCATAGAGGTTCAGAGACACTGAATTCGCTGACAGAGACGGCAGGCGCGATATCCTTGGCTGATCACAGAGATTGTGCGGGAATGGGCATCGGGAAGCTGTCATTCGGATGAGTAATCTTAAGCATCCTCCCAGCGAAAAACCTGCAATCCTAGAGTTCGTGAACTCCTTTTAGGACTATGCCCCCCCCGGGGGAGTCTCCCGTGCCATCTGTTCCTGACATGAGGAAACTGCAATTGGACACCTTGTCCCAGTTGTCGTAGCCGATAACTTAGGCCGACGTGGTTGAAAGAAAAGGGCACTGGAGCCCTGCAGAGTCTGGAAGAAAGCGCCTTGGAAGAGTGAAACCGGAAGTCGATTTCCTCCGCACAGCAGCTGTCTAAGTCTCTGTCCTTGGGCACAAACAAACTCTTCTCAAGGATGGAAGGGTGTCTGAGGTCGTCGACCTCCACAGACGAAACACCCGAAGGAAGCCCTCAGTCAGCGCGTCCAGATGGTACAACATCGAGCTTGTCCGCAAGTTAGATACTTAACGACGAAAGGCCAAGTGCCTGAGCTCGAGAGGAGGAAAGTACCCCTGATCTTTCTGTAGCTTCCTTGAACCAAACCTCGGGCCGTAACCGAGGAGGGAAAGAACCTGGTAAGCTCCCAGAGGAAGGGGTAAGCAGTCACCCCTTGTCCGATGGAGAAATCTCGAACGGAAAGCGGCCCCCCCCCCCCCCGCCAAAAATCCTTCCAGGGAATGACGGGGAAGGGCTAACCCAGGTTCAGGAAAGAGGAGTGTTGCTCAGATCTCCCTTAAGTTTCTCCTATTCTTGCAAGTGCCATGCTCTGCGTTTACGGGGTGAGGCCGTGTTCTGGAAATACGCTCCAGAAGAACTCGCCAGGCTGGCCATGCTGCGAAAACCCCATTGGGAATCGTGGTCGCAATCGCCCTGGAGCTCGCGCGACGGTAATTCAAAGATTTTCGCTTGGGCGAACATGGAAGCGCCCAAGCGCGGTAACGCAAACGAAGGTGAGCGAAGGAGCGCAGAAGGAGGGCGAGCGTGGTAGGAAGGGCGAGAGCTGGTGGTCGGCGAGCGATAACCCATAGAAAAGCAATGGATACTGCAATAAATAAGCCGACGTTTGTGCGAAGAAACACTGTAGGTTCGCGCGACGGAACACCATCCGTCCGCGCGATGGAAAAACCGTCGGTTCGCGCGTGGGCAAACTTTGGAGAACATGGGCGCGGACGCGCATGAGCGTAGACGTGCAGGCACGTGGGCGTGTGGGCGCGCAGGCGAATGGTCGCGCGGGTGAGCGGTCGCGCGGGTGAGCGGTCGCGCGGGCGAGCGGTCGCGCGGGCGAGCGGTCGCGCGGGCGAGCGGTCGCGCGGGCGAGCGGTCGCGCGGGCGAGCGGTCGCGCGGGCGAGCGGTCGCGCGGGCGAGCGGTCGCGCGGTCGCGCGGGCGAGCGGTCGCGCGGGCGAGCGGTCGTGAGGGTGGGCAGGTGGATGAGAGCGAGTCCGAGGCGGCGAACGCAAGCGTTAGCGCGATGGCGAGGAAACGCGCTGCCGCGTGGGCGAGGAAGACCGCTGGCGATATGGATCAACAAGCGATCGGTGGTGAGCTGGTGAGCGCTAACGCGCAGGTTGGCGATGGCGCGTTGTGTTATGCCGACGCGATGGTCGAGCAGCATGCGCAGGTGAGCGATCGTGCGTTGGCGAGCAGCATGCGAAGGTGAGCGATCGCGAGCAGCATGTGCAGGAGGGCGATCAGGATGCGCCGGGTCGCGCGATGGCGATCAGCATGCGCCGGGTCGCGCGATGGCGATCAGCATGCGCCGGGTCGCGCGATGGCGATCAGCATGCGCCGGGTCGCGCGATGGCGATCAGCATGCGCCGGGTCGCGCGATGGCGATCAGCATGCGCCGGGTCGCGCGATGGCGATCAGCATGCGCAGGGTCGCGCGATGGCGATCAGCATGCGCAGGGTCGCGCGATGGCGAGCAGCATCTGCAGGTGGGCGGTCGCGCGATGGCAAACAGCATCCACAGTTGAGGGGCGGGCGATGGCGATCAGCATGCGCAGGGTCGCGCGATGGCGATCAGCATCCGCAGGTGTGCGGTCGCGCGATGGCGATCAGCATCCGCAGGTGTGCGGTCGCGCGATGGCGATCAGCATCCGCAGTTGAGGGTCTCGCGATGGCGATCAGCATCCGCAGTTGAGGGTCGCGCGATGGCGATCAGCATCCGCAGTTGAGGGTCGCGCGATGGCGATCAGCATCCGCAGTTGAGGGTCGCGCGATGGCGATCAGCATCCGCAGTTGAGGGTCGCGCGATGGCGATCAGCATCCGCAGTTGAGGGTCGCGCGATGGCGATCAGCATCCGCAGTTGAGGGTCGCGCGATGGCGATCAGCATCCGCAGTTGAGGGTCGCGCGATGGCGATCAGCATCCGCAGTTGAGGGTCACGCGATGGCGATCAGCATGCGCAGGTGAGCTAGTAGCTGGCGAACCATATTCCTTCAGAAGTGTTGGAGAACGTTGGCGTGCCGCAAACGAAGGTGAGCGAAGGAGCGCAGAAGGAGGGCGAGCGTGGTAGGAAGGGCGAGAGCTGGTGGTCGGCGAGCGATAACCCATAGACGAGCAATGGATACTGCAATAAATAAGCCGACGTTTGTGCGAAGAAACACTGTAGGTTCGCGCGACGGAACACCATCCGTCCGCGCGATGGAAAAACCGTCGGTTCGCGCGTGGGCGAACTTTGGAGAGCATGGGCGCGGACGCGCATGAGCGTAGACGTGCAGGCACGTGGGCGTGTGGGCGCGCGGGCGAGTGGTCGCGCGGGCGAGCGGTCGCGCGGGCGAGCGGTCGCGCGGGCGAGCGGTCGCGCGGGCGAGCGGTCGCGCGGGCGAGCGGTCGCGCGGGCGAGCGGTCGCGCGGGCGAGCGGTCGCGCGGGCGAGCGGTCGTGAGGGTGGGCAGGTGGATGAGAGCGAGTCCGAGGCGGCAAACGCAAGCGTTAGCGCGATGGCGAGGAAACGCGCTGCCGCGTGGGCGAGGAGGACCGCTGGCGATATGGATCAACAAGCGATCGGTGGTGAGCTGGTGAGCGCTAACGCGCAGGTTGGCGATGGCGCATTGTGTTATCCCGACGCGAAGGTCGAGCAGTATGCGCAGGTGAGCGATCGTGCGTTGGCGAGCAGTATGCGAAGGTGAGCGATCGTGCGTTGGCGAGCAGTATGCGAAGGTGAGCAATCGCTAGCAGTGATCAGCATCCGCAGTTGAGGGTCGCGCGATGGCGATCAGCATCCGCAGTTGAGGGTCGCGCGATGGCGATCAGCATCCGCAGTTGAGGGTCGCGCGATGGCGATCAGCATCCGCAGTTGAGGGTCGCGCGATGGCGATCAGCATCCGCAGTTGAGGGTCGCGCGATGGCGATCAGCATCCGCAGTTGAGGGTCGCGCGATGGCGATCAGCATCCGCAGTTGAGGGTCGCGCGATGGCGATCAGCATCCGCAGTTGAGGGTCGCGCGATGGCGATCAGCATCCGCAGTTGAGGGTCGCGCGATGGCGATCAGCATCCGCAGTTGAGGGTCGCGCGATGGCGATCAGCATCCGCAGTTGAGGGTCGCGCGATGGCGATCAGCATCCGCAGTTGAGGGTCGCGCGATGGCGATCAGCATCCGCAGTTGAGGGTCGCGCGATGGCGATCAGCATCCGCAGTTGAGGGTCGCGCGATGGCGATCAGCATCCGCAGGTGTGCGGTCGCGCGATGGCGATCAGCATCCGCAGTTGAGGGTCGCGCGATGGCGATCAGCATCCGCAGGTGTGCGGTCGCGCGATGGCGATCAGCATCCGCAGTTGAGGGTCGCGCGATGGCGATCAGCATCCGCAGTTGAGGGTCGCACGATGGCGATCAGCATCCGCAGTTGAGGGTCGCGCGATGGCGATCAGCATCCGCAGTTGAGGGTCGCGCGATGGCGATCAGCATCCGCAGTTGAGGGTCGCGCGATGGCGATCAGCATCCGCAGTTGAGGGTCGCGCGATGGCGATCAGCATCCGCAGTTGAGGGTCGCGCGATGGCGATCAGCATCCGCAGTTGAGGGTCGCGCGATGGCGATCAGCATCCGCAGTTGAGGGTCGCGCGATGGCGATCAGCATCCGCAGTTGAGGGTCGCGCGATGGCGATCAGCATCCGCAGTTGAGGGTCGCGCGATGGCGATCAGCATCCGCAGTTGAGGGTCGCGCGATGGCGATCAGCATCCGCAGTTGAGGGTCGCGCGATGGCGATCAGCATCCGCAGTTGAGGGTCGCGCGATGGCGATCAGCATCCGCAGTTGAGGGTCGCGCGATGGCGATCAGCATGCGCAGGTGAGCTAGTAGCTGGCGAACCATGTTCCTTCAGAAGTGTTGGAGTACACATTCATTCCCCCGGGAAGGCTCCGAAGAGGAATCCCGAGGGAAAGGAAACAAGAATTACACAACAGGCACGTGCCCTCACAACCACTTACACACACGGAAGGAGAGCTGTAACCAAAACAGAATTATAACGATGGCGATCAGCATGCGCCGGGTCGCGCGATGGCGATCAGCATGCGCCGGGTCGCGCGATGGCGATCAGCATGCGCCGGGTCGCGCGATGGCGATCAGCATGCGCCGGGTCGCGCGATGGCGATCAGCATGCGCCGGGTCGCGCGATGGCGATCAGCATGCGCCGGGTCGCGCGATGGCGATCAGCATGCGCCGGGTCGCGCGATGGCGATCAGCATGCGCCGGGTCGCGCGATGGCGATCAGCATGCGCCGGGTCGCGCGATGGCGATCAGCATGCGCCGGGTCGCGCGATGGCGATCAGCATGCGCCGGGTCGCGCGATGGCGATCAGCATGCGCCGGGTCGCGCGATGGCGATCAGCATGCGCCGGGTCGCGCGATGGCGATCAGCATGCGCCGGGTCGCGCGATGGCGATCAGCATGCGCCGGGTCGCGCGATGGCGATCAGCATGCGCCGGGTCGCGCGATGGCGATCAGCATGCGCCGGGTCGCGCGATGGCGATCAGCATGCGCCGGGTCGCGCGATGGCGATCAGCATGCGCCGGGTCGCGCGATGGCGATCAGCATGCGCCGGGTCGCGCGATGGCGATCAGCATGCGCCGGGTCGCGCGATGGCGATCAGCATGCGCCGGGTCGCGCGATGGCGATCAGCATGCGCCGGGTCGCGCGATGGCGATCAGCATGCGCCGGGTCGCGCGATGGCGATCAGCATGCGCCGGGTCGCGCGATGGCGATCAGCATGCGCCGGGTCGCGCGATGGCGATCAGCATGCGCCGGGTCGCGCGATGGCGATCAGCATGCGCCGGGTCGCGCGATGGCGATCAGCATGCGCCGGGTCGCGCGATGGCGATCAGCATGCGCCGGGTCGCGCGATGGCGATCAGCATGCGCCGGGTCGCGCGATGGCGATCAGCATGCGCCGGGTCGCGCGATGGCGATCAGCATGCGCCGGGTCGCGCGATGGCGATCAGCATGCGCCGGGTCGCGCGATGGCGATCAGCATGCGCCGGGTCGCGCGATGGCGATCAGCATGCGCCGGGTCGCGCGATGGCGATCAGCATGCGCCGGGTCGCGCGATGGCGATCAGCATGCCAGGGTCGCGCGATGGCGATCAGCATGCGCAGGTGGGCGGTCGCGCGATGGCGAGCAGCATCTGCAGGTGGGCGGTCGCGCGATGGCGATCAGCATGCGCAGGGTCGCGCGATGGCGATCAGCATCCGCAGGTGTGCGGTCGCGCGATGGCGATCAGCATCCGCAGTCGAGGGTCGCGCGATGGCGATCAGCATCCGCAGTTGAGGGTCGCGCGATGGCGATCAGCATCCGCAGTTGAGGGTCGCGCAATGGCGATCAGCATGCGCAGGTGAGCTAGTAGCTGGCGAACCATGTTCCTTCAGAAGTGTTGGAGAACGTTGGCGTGCCGGCTGTAACACACGCGGGCGATCCGGAGATCGCCGAGAGACAGGAGATCGCTGACGAGCAGAAGGCTACGCGTGGAAGCCTGCGCATAGAAGAAGAGTCCTTGACCCCGACCTGAACCGAAGTTCTAGATCGCGAGGGCGAACGTGGGCGCACAGGGCGCGTAACAGGAACCAACAGGAACAGCAGGGATGATCATCTTGAAAGCGCCGACGAACAGGAGAGCGCTGATGAGCAGAAGAGCGCCTGTGCGCTAACACTGAGCAGGAGCAGGAGAGAACACAGCAGAAGGGAGCGCAGGGAAACCCTGACACGCAAGAACCCCCGTGGGGGCAACCCTTTGCCCCGAAGGGATCGTTGTCCGCCGGGAGACTGATGTCCGCCGGAAGACCGCTGTCCGTCGGGAAGACCGTTGTCCGTCGGGAAGACCGTTGCCCGTCGGAAGACGAGATCAGACTGCTGTCCATCTGCACCAAGGCGGAAGATCGAGAAAAAGGAGTTGCAGGCTGCAAACGGAGATCCAAAAAGGCGCCTCAAGCACCCTTATAGGGAGAAGAGAGGCCCTTACGACGAGGCGGACGGTGGGCCTTACGGCGAGGGAGGCCAACAGCAACAGCAACACAAGAAACCTCCGAAGAGGAGTCTCTATGAGTGTACTCTCTCGCGAACGAAAGAGAAACACTTCGTAGAAGAGACTGGTCAGCCAGTGACCTAAAAGGAGCAATCCTCCGAAGAGGAGCTCCTGCAGTTGCCCAGCCCCTTGAGCGAAACTGCAGGTGCGACCGCTCAGCACCAAGAGCATAGTCGCATGAAAAAAAGGCAAGAGAAGAACCCTCCAAAAGGGTAAAAACTCAAGCCTGGACAGGAAAAACTTCCCTCGGATGGAAAGTTACCCGCCCAAGGAGGCCAGCCTCCTGAGAATTCTAAAATGAACTGGAGAGCTGTCCTTCGTCACGGGAGTACTTCCAGTAGAAGGAGACACGCCCCTGACGAAAATACAAGGGGGGAGGCAGCAACAGCCGAATCCCCAGGACTCAACCAGATAGCTCACACCGTTGCCATATTACAGAAACGGACTAGATCGGTAACTGTAAAAAAAAAATAAAAAAAATAATATTAGTACACATTCATTCCCCTGGGAAGGCTCCGAAGAGGAATCCCGAGGGAAAGGAAACAAGAATTACACAACAGGCACGTGCCCTCACAACCACTTACACTCACGGAAGGAGAGCTGTAACCAAAACAGAAATTATAACAATTATAATTATGTAACTATGTAATTATGTAATTTAAAAATGAATGAACACTAAAGAAAGAACGAAAACCCCGAAAGGAATCGTTCTACAAGCTGAAAAACAAAAAACAACTACAATTAGATTCATAACTAATCGAGACAAACGTACGGCGTAGCAACCCCCCCCCCCACACGGAAAGGAAGCTACAAAGGCGTAGTAACACGTAGTAAAAGGGTGAACAACCTAAAGAGAGAGAGTGAGTCAAACTCGATCGCCACCCAAAATATTACGCCGTGGTGGCTTAACTGCCGAGGACTCCACGTAGATATCGTACACTACACACACAAATCTGAAAAGGAAACTTATTTATTTCTATACTCAAATATATATACAAACATGAAAACATGTTTACATATATATTGAGTAAATGAAAAGTAAGCGATTAAGTAAAGACAAAACAAACAATGGCTGCCAAGAGAGGACCAAGACAGAGACGTCTGTCACAGTCCGAGCCAAAAGTGAGAGTGAGCATTCACCTGTGTGTGAGGGGGAGGAGGGGTAGTTAACTACCGCTCCCCTACCCCCCCGCTAACTAGCGCGGGGGTAATACACCCTCGTTAAATTCTAATGGCTCGCCATTTCAGCTGCGCTAAAAGGTAACCCTTTGTAAATAGCGTGGTTTGTATTTCGGTTACGGAACAACTACCTGTTGTGCAGTCACCACAGGACCGACAGAAAACGTATCGAGTCTCCTACAACAACAAATAATTGCGTTTGAGTGCCAGGGATGTACTGATGCTCGATATCATGAGCTCTAGGTCTTCGAGCTGGAGGAGGGTCAGGATTCAGAGCACGGTCCATGAATTTGCGGATTCATGCTGAAATGGTGTTTTAGTAACCCTTCTCTTAATTCTATTCGAACTAACAAATAATGCTGTTATTCAGGGCTAAGTTGCTGTTGTGCATTTAAGATAAACTGGGCATAGTAACAATTGATCTGGGTCATTGGTTACAGAACGATGACTCTTAATCTGAAAAGCCCCTAGATTCCGGGGTCCAGTACCCCAAGATTTTGAGTCTTTGCAATGAACTCAGGGATGAAGGCAAGTGTGACTTACCCCCATCCCCTTGAATAGGCGATGTCGTATGAGAGATCATGAAGTTCACTAACTCTCTTTGCTGAAGCTAAAGGGAGTAGGAACGTCATCTTTAAAGTAAAATTACGGTCTGTTGCATGGTGTAATGGTTTATAGGGATGTCTTTTTAAGGATCTCAAAACGCGAACCGCGTTCCAAGGAGGAGGTCTTATCTCCGATTGGGGTCAAGTAATCTCATAACTCCATATGAGTAAGGAGAGCTCCAACAAAGAGGAAAGGTCTACTCCCTTCAATCTAAATGCTAGGCTTAAAGCTGAGCAATAGCCTTTCACCATTGAGACCGAAAGGAGTTTTTCCTACCGAAGGTATACAAGACACTCCACTATTACAGGAACAGTGGTATCGAGGGGAGAGATATCTCCTTCACAACATCAACCACAGCAGACTGTCCACTTCGCCTGATATACAAAGGACGAGGACTTTCGCAATTAAACTAGACATTCTTTTTGCAATTTGTTGCAAAGAACCTCTCTGAGAAAGGAAATGCTGGATAGTCTCCAAGCGTACAGCCGAAGAGATGGGATAGCCTTGTGAAAGATGTTCTCAGGTGGTTTTTTAATAGATCTGGTCGTGGAGGAAGTTTCCTCGGGAGATCTACTAAAGTTGCAGAAAATCCGGGAACCACTCTGCATGATGCCATAGCGGAGCTATGAGGGTCATCATTAAGTTGCTGTATGCTCTAGTCTTGTAGAGCATTCTTTTCATCAGACAGAACGGGGGAAAGGCATTCATGTCGATGTTGTTCCACAATTGTTGGAATGCATCCTGCCATGGAGCCTGAAGGTCCAGCCTGGGGAGCAGTACAGCAGGAGCCTGAATTTTAGTAATGTTGCCAACAGGTCCACTGTCAGGGAACCCCACAAAGACATGACTCTGTTGGCTATCAGAGGATTCAAAGACCATTCAGAGCCAACTATACAAATAGCTCAGCTCAGATTGTCTGCGAGCATATTCCTCTTGCCTGGAATGAAGCGAGCTGACAGGGCCACCGAATGTTCTCCTAATCATTGTAGAATCTCTACATCAAGATAGCATAGGGCCTGCGAAAAGGTACCACCTTGTTTGTTTATGTAAGCCACCACTGTAGTGTTTCACTCATCAACACCACAGAGTGGCCTGCCAGCAAGTGAGAGAACTGATGGAGAGCTAGAAAGGCTGCTCTCATTTCCAAGAGATTCATGTGCTGGTACCTTTCAGACTCGAACCATAGGCCTGAGACCATGTGATGCAAGTGGGACCTCATCCTTCTTTCGATGCGTCTGTGAAGAGCAACAAGTCCGAAGGAGGGACGAAAAGATCCTAACCTTAGCAGAGGTTTTCCTCTGCCACCCACCAAAGCAGGGCCGTCACTCGGTCGTGTGTAATAGGAACTAGAATGTCCGGGGAGTCGGAGTGTTGGTTCCACACAGACTTCAGCTGCCATTGCAGGGATCTGATCTTGAGGCAGCCGTTGGGAACTGGACAGAGCAGGGAGGTTAGATGGTCTAGGAGACTAACCACTGTCGGGCCGGTAGAGCTTCCCGTCTGAAGAAGGGTCTTGCCACTTCTCTCAGCCTGTGTACTCTGTTGTCTGATGGAAAGACTTTCTGTCGGTTGGTGTTCATAACCATACCGAGATAAACCAGTCTCTGAGATGGAAGCAGTGATGACTTCTTGAGATTTATCATGATCCGCAGATCCTGTGAAAACTCTAGAAGCATGTCTCAGTGAAGAAAAAGGGGTCATCTCCGAGTCTGCTAGAATCAGCCAATCCTCGAGGCATCTTAGGAGACGAATGGCGTTCTTGTGAGCCAAAGATGACACTAGGGCGAACACCCTGGTAAAGACCTGAGGTACTGTCGCGAGACTGAAGCAGAGAACTTTGAATTGGTATCGTTTGTTCTCGTGTATGAATCTGAGATACTTCCTTGAAGATGGATGGATTGGGATCTGGAAGTATGTGGCCTGGATGAACATGTCTGCTGTCTCAATCCTGAACAGTCTGTCAAAAAAAAGACTTGTTTGAGGGGCAAGAGACCTATGACTGGTCTCGAGCCTCCAGACACCTTTTTCATAAGAAAGATTCAACAGTAGAGGTCTGGAGACACATCTAGGACCTCTTGGAGAATGCCCTTCTGCAGCATGGTCTGTGGTGTCTAGCCCGGGATAGAGGCTTATAGCTTGCGATTGTGAGCGTCTAGCTCGCGATCGCAAGCAATTCGTTCGGGATCACGAGAGTGAAGCTCATGATCTTGATCATAAGATACTCGCAATCGTGATCACAAGCATCTTGCTCGTGACCATGAGTGTAACTAACAATCATGAGCGTGAGAGAGTAGTTCATGACCACAAACATGACAAATTCTTAGATAATTTGTATTTTTCCTAACTATACAAACATTAGTTATTTAACAGGGGTATCACTTTCAGCGTAGCTGAAATGACGAGCCATTAATTTTTAACGAGGTTTTACTACCCGCACTGCTAGTTAGCGGGGGTAGGGGAGGGTAGCTTGCTACCCACCCTCTCAAACACCTGTGCTTGAGCTCACTTCGCTTGGAGGTAGGACTTCAAGGGGGATAGGGCTGGC
This sequence comes from Palaemon carinicauda, assembly GCF_036898095.1. NCBI lineage: Eukaryota > Metazoa > Arthropoda > Malacostraca > Decapoda > Palaemonidae > Palaemon > Palaemon carinicauda. The sequence continues at coordinate 15,968,523 of NC_090737.1, forward strand.
GGGCAAGTTTGGTTAAATAGCTAAGCTTTGTATAGTTAGGAAAAATACATATTATCTACAAATTTGTCAGTTGTTCCGTAAATGGAATACAAACCACACTATTTAATAGGGGTGACTCACCCATTAGGAAGGGTGGACGTCCCTGGCAGTCTGGCTTTTTGGCTTTGCCCGGGGGCTCCTTATCTGAGTGTGTTGGCACTCAAAAAATAAGGAGCCCCTGCACCACGCTAAAACCTTGCTACGCAAGGTCTGCGGCCTATGCAAGCTGTGTGTGAAGGTATGAAGAAGTCGCAAGCTGTGTGTGAAGGTATGAAGAAGTGTGACTCGTCCTAGAAAGTTGTTCTGAAGTTCTTTAGATGGAAACTTGTAGACTACGACTTTCCCAATACCACCTCGTCAGGGTATGGGGACGTAACAGTGTTAATATTAATACTAGGAACACAAGGGAGCAAGGTTTACCTGCAGTGGTTTGAGGTCAGCTATGCAGAGAGCCCAGGATGCTGCTTTTCCCAAGGAAGGGAATGATGAAGAAAAGAATAAGGGCCAGTCAAACCTTTCCATTCATGCAAACTAAAACTGGGTAACAATGCCCTCAACCTTCTGCTACTTGTCCAATAAGGAGCTTGAGGTTTTAAAACAGCTGTTGTGCAGCCACCACAGGACCGATAGAGAAAGTATAGTCTCTCCTGTGGTTCACGTCTTGCAGGTAGTGGGATGTGAACGTGGTCTGCCGTTTCCACACCCCAGCTTAAAGAACCTGCGTCACTGAAAAATTTCTTTTGAAGGCCAGGGACGTAGCTATGCCCCTGACATCATGTGCTCTGGGGTGACGTGATGGAGGAGGGTCTGGATTCAGTGTCAGGTCAATGACCCTGCGAATCCATGCAGAGATGGTGTTCTTGGTGACTCTCCTCTTAGTCCTTCCTGTGCTGACGAATAGTGCTGGCACACGAGGACGGGCTGCGGCTGTTCTCTTGAGGTACAACCTCAAGCTCCTTACTGGGTATAATAAGAGATGGTCTGGATCATCTGTTACAGTACGGAGACTAGAAATCTGGAAGGAGTCAAATTGAGGATCCGCTACTCCCGTGTTCTGAGTCTTAGCAATAAACTCAGGGACGAGGCTGAACGTTACCTCCCCCCATCCCCTTGAATGGGCGATGTCATACGAGAGACCATGAAGTTCACTGACTCGCTTGGCCGAGGCCAAAGCTAGCAAGAACACCGTCTTCAAACTTAGATAGCGATCTGATGCCTGGCATAATAGTTCATAGGGAGGTCTTAAGGGACCTGAGAACTCGCACCACGTTCCATGGGGGAGGACAGGTAAGTTCATAACTCCGTATGAGTAGAGAAAGTTCTAGCTGTGAAGAAATGTCCATTCCTTTCAGCCTGAAGCGAGGCTTAAGGCTGAGCAATAGCCTTTCACTGCCGAGACTGATAAGCGCATTTCTTCAAGCAAATACACAAGGAACTCCTCTATTGTTGGAATAGTGGTAACGAGTGGAGAGATACCCCTTCCACGACACCAACCACAGAAGACTTTCCACTTTGCCTGGTAGACTGCTGCTGATGACTTCCGCAGGTGTCCAGACATCCTGATTGCAACCTGTTGCGAAAATCCTCTCTCAGAGAAGAGATGCTGTATAGTCTCCAGGCGAGAAGTCATAGTGAAGCTACGGCTTTGTGGAATATGTTGGCATGTGGTTGTTTGAGTAGATTGTGTCGTGGAGGGTGTTCTCTTGGCGGCTCCGTTAAGAGTTACAGAAATTCCGGGAACCATTCTGCGTGAAGCCATAGCGGAGTTATGAGGGTCATTGAAAGATTGACCGATGTTCTGGTCTTGTTGAGTACCCTCCTCATCATACAGAAAGGGGGAAAGGCATAAATGTCGATGTTGTCCCACCATTGTTGGAAAGCATCTTGCCAGAGAGCCTTGGGGTCTGGGACTGGGGAACAGTACAGAGGGAGCCTGAAGTTCAGGGCCGTTGCGAAGAGGTCCACAGTCGGAGAACCCCACAAAGTCAAGACTTTGTTGGCTACTAGATGATCCAAAGACCACTCGGTACTCACTATCTGAGATGCTCTGCTCAGGTTGTCGGCGAACACATTCCTTTTGCCCGGAATGAAGCGAGCCGATAGTGGTATCAAGTGGATTTCGGCCCATCTCAGTATCTCTACTGCTAGAGGGGATAGTTGCTGCGAAAAAGTACCTCCTTGTTTGTTGATGTAGGCCACTACTGTGATGTTGTCGCTCATCACCACCACAGAGTGACTTGTCAGGTACTGTTGGAACTGTGGAAGGGCTAGAAAGACTGCCTTTATCTCTAGGATATTTACATGGAGATACTTTTCTGACTCTGACCAGAGGCCTGAGGTCGTGAGGTGCAGCACATGGTCCCCCCCCCTTTTTTTTTTGACGCGCTTGAAAACAGCATCAAATCCGGGGGGAGGATGAGAAGATTCACTCCCTTTCGTAGGTTCTCGTCTGCCATCCACCACTGGAGGTCCGTCAGTTCCGCAGGTCCCATGGGGATCTGGATGTCCGGGGAGTCATAAGCTTGATTCCACCGGGACTTGAGTCGCCACTGGAGGTATCTCATCCTGAAGCAACCATTGGGGACTAGACGAGCCAGTGATGAAAGGTGACTGAGGAGTCGTAACCACGATTGGGCTGGAAGTTCTTCTCGACAGAGAAAAGGTCTTGCGACCTTCCTCAGCCTTGCTATCCTGCCGTCTGATGGGAAGGCTTTGTGGAGAGTGGTATCTATAATCATGCCTAAGTATACCAGTCTTTGAGTTGGAAGCAGGGAAGACTTATCTCGAGATTTACCATGATCCCCAGATCTTGGCAAAGTCTCAGAAGTTTGTCTCAGTGTTGAAGAAGGGTCGACACAGAGTCTGCTAGGATTAACCAGTCGTCCAGATAACGGAGGAGACGGATGCCAATCCTGTGTGCCCAAGATAATACTAGGGTGAACACTCTGGTGAAAACTTGCGGTGCTGTGGAAAGAGCGAAGCACAGCACCTTGTATTTTCTGTTGTCCAGGCTGAATCTTAAGTACTTCCTTGAAGACGGATGGACTGGGATCTGGAAGTAAGCGTCCTTTAGGTCCAGTGTGCACATGAAGTCTTGCGGTCTTACTGCTAGTCTGACCATGTATGCCGTCTCCATGCTGAACGGAGTTTGTTTGACAAACTTGTTCAGAGTTGAGAGGTCAATGACTGGTCTCTAGCCTCCAGACACCTTCTTTACAATAAAGAGTCGACTGAAGAAGACTGGGGATCCGTCGAGGACCTCTTGGAGAGTGCCCTTCTTCAACAGGGTCTAGACTTCTGCCCGAAGGGCTTGCCCCCTTGCCGATGCCATGGCAAGGGAGTTCAATGACACTGGATTCGTCGTCAGGGGAGGCAGAGATGTTATGAACGGGATGCGATATCCTAGACTGATCACGGAGATTGTCCTGGAATCGGCCCCGAGTTGCTTCCACCTGTTTGAGCAACTTTGTAGGCATCCCCCACTAGTGGAAATGCAGGGGGACTGCCTATCCTAGCGTTTGTGGCCTCGGCTGCTCCCTCTAGGATTTTTGCCTCCCCTGGAGGACTTTTTGCCTTTCCTTTCTTTGACAGGAAAGGGCTTAAACACCATCGTCTTCGCTGCTGTTGTCGTCATAGAGGTCTTGACTAGACGGGACTGCTGTGGTGCTGGAGGCTTATAGGGCTTGGATGTTAAAGACCTATGAAGGAGGGAGTCTTGATGTGACTTCCTCCACCTCTCAGCGGCATGATCCACATCCTTAGGCTCAAAAAGAACAGACCCCTTCACGGAGGAATGTCTGAGCCTATTGATCTTGGCGCTAGGGCCCTTCTGATTGAATATCTCAGCTACTGAATTCCGACATTTCAGGATGGTATTTGTCCACAAGTTCGAGACTTGGTGGGCCAGAAACTCGATCGTGCGAGAACCTGAGAGAAGAAAGGTTTCCATAGCTTTCCTGGTACATTCCTTGGAGAAATCCTCAGAACATATCAGGATACCTAAGGTCCCCAACCAGATATCGAGCCACGAAGTAGCTTGCATAGCACACTTCGCGACCTTCTCCTGATTGAGGATCTCGGCTACTGAGAACGAGACCTGCCGGTTGGAGAGTCTCTCAAGAGGGACTCACCTGGTTAGCTCTTCCGGCGAGTGGTGAAGTGGAAGAGCTAAACAAGGCTCCTCTAGGATCTCGAAGTACCTCCTCTGCTGTACGCGAGGAGGTGGGAGGAGTTTGTTGGTGGTACCGGAATGGTTGGAGGAGGACATTTTGGAGAGCTGCTGGGAGATCTTGTCCCTGGTACTCTTTACCCCCTTGAGACCAGGGCAGGGCTGCATTGGTCTTAGAGGGCTTTTGAGTACCAAAGACGCAGTCTAAGACCGTGTCTTTGCCCTCTCGAGGAGGGATCTCTGGGTCGAAAAACCTGTTGAGAGCCCTCATTAGTCAGAAATGACAAAACGCGTGTTCTGACTCTTGCTGGTCTGCTATTGTAGGACTTGCAGCGAAGTCTCCTTCTATTCCCGAAGGCTCTTCTTGGGGAGAATCGTGGACATTCCCTGAGTGGCTAGCTGGCTCCATCCTAGCCCTAGTGGAGGACTTGGGCAATGTTTTGGAGTCTTTGGATTCCTTCCTCGGAAGAATGTAAGACTCCCACATTGAAGAGGGTGGCATGTTCCCTCCAATCCCTGACTGTGTGGAACTCTCGGCGCTAAGAGAGGTTTCCTCCATTGGTGCGATGGGGGAAAGTCTCTCTTCGTGTGATTCCCTTGAAGACGATAAATCTTCGTCTGAAAGGGAAGGAGAGGCAGTCCGAGGAATAGGAGGAAATTGCCTCGAAGGTCTGCGTGGAGTCAGCTTTGTCCTCGGGGAAGTGACCGCGTCTAGAACTCCTCTTTTCCTCTTCAGTGGGGTAGAGGAAGCCATGGTTCTGTGCCCCAATTTAGAGAGGACAGGCTTGAAAGCCTGAGTTACGGCTCTGATCAGGGCATTGAACCAGGCCTATTGGCTGACAGACACACTATCAGACATACCCCTTGAAGGGAAAGGGACTGAAGGATCCCTGGGAGGAGTCACTGGAATAAGTGGGTTCGCCCGTGGTAGCTTAGGGATCCCGAACCCCTCTGGAAGTTTCCCTTCTCCCATAATGCACAGTGGTATGCGCTTGCAGGGAGGGGAATGAGGCGATGGCGACCTTGCCGGACATCGCTCCGTGTGATGCATAGGCTCGGACGAGGGAGAATATTAGGGATCGCGCGCGAGAGACCGATGGCGCTCGCGCGGGCGCGCAGGAGAATCACGATGAGCAAGAATGTTCGCACATCTGCTAAAGGCTTGGGGCACACGCGCGCAGGAGAATGTCCCCTAGCACGCGGGCGCGTGGGAAAGGGTTGGCGCGCATCCCTAGGAGAGGGTTCGCGAGCGTGCACGAATATCCTTGTGGATGCGCACAGGTGACTCATCTGTACGCATGCTAACAGGAGAAAGTTAGCATGCAGGTTTTACCTGGCACGTAGGATGGTGTGCAGCATGGCTCGCAGGAGAGTATAATGTAGGGCGCGTATGCGAATGTGCAGGAGAATGTTGGCATGTGGGAGAGCGCTGTTGCGCAGGAGAACGTTGGTGCGCTGGTGGGCACTGGCACATAGGAGATCGTTGGCGCGTATGCGCAGGGTGCGTGGCCACAGTGTGTGCAGGATATCGTTGGCACATGTGCGCATGGCACGTGGTGGAGCTATGCTCTTGTTAGTGCGTATGCGCATGTTGGCGCGTACGCACTTGATGATGCCCTGTGTTAGGACGAGAAGGATGATCAGCGCGATGTAGTGATGGGGCCTGACAAGCTACTGTTGAGCGCTGGTCAGGTTTTGTGGGTGCGTAGCGGGTACACTGTACGCGCGCAATAGCACGTTCAGGTGGAGCCTTCCCCAAAGGAGATCGCGAACAATCTGCAGAGAGGTTCAGGACCAATGCAGGTGCAGTGATGGATGATCAGTCGAGAGGCTCCTCTGCGGGGGGGGGGGGGGGGGGGGGGACTGCATAGAAGACGTTGAACCACAGAGGCGCCTCCTCACCGCAGGTGAAGGAAGGCCTCTATGGTGAAGAGGAAGGCGAGCCTTCCAACGGATGCGCCCTCTGGGGGCCGTTGAATCAGCAAACTGACCTTTAGCAGTCCTCCGAAGAGGAGTCTCTGTAAGTGAACTCCCCGAGGGGAAGAAACAATAGCAGGAAAGACAGACGATGGACTTGGTTTCTCCCTCGTAGGATGATCAGGAACGGGGGAAACTAAGCCGTCAGCTACCGTAGAGTCTGGAGTGGATGGGGAGATGGGTGAAACTGCATTGGATACCTCTGACACCACAACGTCAACAAGAGACAAGAGGATCAACCTTGACGGTGACTACTATTGCTTGACAGCAGCACCCAAGCGGATGTAATCAAGCAAAACCTCCTTGGAGGGCGAACCCGTAAGCCCCAAGTAGGACCAAAGTTGAAAAAGGGAGGTTAGTGACATGTCCTCCCCTGGGGGGAGAGGTGGAGCTGCTTCGCTAGGGGAAGCAACATCATCTCTCGAGACCCGAGGTTGGTTAGAAATAATTCGGTCTACGCTACCACTCAACGGCCTCTCAAATGAGACCGACCGAGTGGGAGCTTCGGAGGAGGTTTGGACAACGGAAGAAGAGCCTTAGGTTTTCTCCTTTCGAAGGAGAAATATCCCGTTTGGACTTCTTCCGTCGTCGCGAAATCCTCTCCTACTGGGAGGCAGACCACTTACTACACTTGTTGACACTATCACACCGTTGGCCCCTACAAGAAGGACAAATGGCGTGAGGATCAGTCTCGACCGCCGACATGAGCGTTCCACAGGGGCGGTCGGGAAAACCAAGGCAGGTGCGCATGGTCGCAGAGGCCAACTTCACATACACAATAACTAGAAAACGAAAGAACAAAAAGCATTAAATGGCTGCCAATATGATGGCGAGGATGAGAGCGGACACATCCAACCACCATCTGAGTCGAAAGCAAAGTGAGCTCAAGCACAGGTGTGTGAGAGGGGGGGGGTAGCGAGCTACCCTCCCCTACCCCCGCTAACTAGCGGTGTGGGTAATAATCTCTCGTTAAAAATTAATAGCTCGTCATTTCAGCTACGCCGATAGTAATACCCCTATTAAATAGCGTGGTCTGTATTCCAGTTACGGAACAAATGTAGTTCACGATCCGATCGTCTAGCTTGTGATCGACAGCCTGTAGCTCGGGATATGGGCTTATAACTTGATCGTAAGTAGCTCGCGATAGTGAGCGTCTTGCTCGTGATCACGGGAGTGTAGCTTGTGATCATGACCACAAGACGCTTGTGATCATGATCACAAGCGTCTAGCTTGCGATCGCAAGCAATTCGTTCGAAATCACGAGACTGACGCTCGTGATTTTGATCACAAGACACTTTGCAATCGTGATCACGAGTGTCTTGCTCGTAACCGTGAGTGTAACTCACGATCATGAGCGTGAGAGAGTAGTTCATGACTACGAGCATGTAGTTCACCATCCGATCGTCTAGATCGTAATCGACAGCCTGTAGCTCGGGATAGGGGCTTATAACTCGTGATCGTAAGTAGCTCACAATAGTGAGCGTCTAGCTCGTGATCCCGTGAGTGTACAATAATTTGTGATCGTGACCACAAGACGCTTGTGATCATGACCATGAGCGTCGTGCCCACCCACGATTGTAGTCATGAGCATCTCGCTCATGACCGTGAGCAAGTAACTCACAATCGTGAGCGTCTCGCTCTTGATCACGAGTGTCTAGCTTGTGATCGTGACCACAAGACGATCCTGATTATAATCGCGAGCGTCATGTTCGTGGTTAGGAGTGTCTCGCTCACCACTGTGATGGTGTAACTCCCGCTTGAGAGCGTGAGCATGATTGCGAGCGTCCTCAAGGGTTGTGTAGAGACTAACGTCACAATCGTGGTTCTGAGCATCTTGCTCACAACCGTGAGCTTAAGCGAGACAAGTGTCAAGCTCGTGATCGTGAGTGTCCTCAAGATTTGTGTAGAGATTAGCGTCATAAGCGTCTCGCTCATGATCCTGAGTGTCTAGTTCGTGATCATGAGCGTACTCAAGGGTTTTTAGAGACTCTCCCGCAGGAGGGGAATTTCTCGCACCTGGAGGCTAACCTCTGAGCAGCACTCTGTTTCCCTTCAATGAGCTCTATCTAAAATTGAAGGTTAACATAAAGTGTTGCTTGAGAAAAAGCCAAGGCTTGTTTCTGAGTTTTCCCCGAAGGGCTTTCCCGAATGGGAATCCTGCCGGAGACGCTTGTGATCATGATCACGAGCGTCGTGCCCTCAATCGTAGTCATGAGCATCTCGCTCGTGACCGTGAGCGAGTAACTCACGATTGTGAGCGTCTCGCTCTTGATCACGAGTGTCTAGCTTGTGATCACGACCAAAAGACGATCCTGATGGTAATCACGAGCGTCATGTTCGTGTTAGGAGCGTCTCGCTCGCAACAGTGATGGTGTAACTCACGCTTGTGAGCGTGAGCATGACTGCGAGCGTGAGCATGACTGCGAGCGTCCTCATGGGTTGTGTAGACTAACATCGCAATCATGGTTCCGAGCGTCTTGATCACAACCGTGAGCTTAAGCGAAACACGAGTGTCTAGCTCGTGATCGTCCTCAAGATTTGTGTAGAGATTAGCGTCACAATCGTGGTCATGAGCATCTCGTACATGATCCCGAGTGTCTAGCTCGTGATCATGAGCGTACTCAATGGTTTTTAGAGACTCTCCCTCGGGAGGGGAATTTCTCGCACCTGGAGGCTAACTCCGAGCAGCACTCTGTTTCCCTTCAACGAGCTCTATCTTAAATTGAAGGTTAACATAAAGTGTTGCTTGAGAAAAAGCCAAGGCTTGTTTCCGAGTTTTCCCCAAAGGGCTTTCCCGAACAGGAATCCTGCCGGAGTTATGCCCCCGAGGGGAAACCGAACAGGTGTTCGTCTTCAAGAAGAACGTTGTGATCGTGATAGCCTACGATTTCGTAATTTTTACGATCTCTGTGGCTATCATTGATCATCAAAAACGATGCCCTGACAGGTGTCTAACATCGGATTGTCATGAACGACATCCTGACTGACCAGGAAGACGAGGTGATGAGTCTCGCCCCTGTGATTGTTGAACAAAATAAATTCTAAACTCATCACTGGATTGTAGCAAACGACATCCTGATTGACCAGGAAGACGACGTGATGAGTCTCGCCCCTGCGATCATTGATCAGAATGATCTCATTATGAGTCTTGCCCCTGCGATTGTTAAGGAGAAAATAAAACATTGATCTAGCAATTGACGAGAAAGCCGAGGGGTTGACGATCGTCCGTAGCCTCAGAACCCTAAACAAGCGGAAGTTGCATATGCAGGCTGAAACGTTGCCTCTAGGGTGAGAGAGAGGTTGAGAGAGAGAGTGAGAGAAAAAATGCGGATCGTTGGGAAAGGACGAGATCGGCAGGAGGCGAGAAGACTCGACGTCAGCAGGAATCGACGGAAGGACAAATAGGAGGCAAACCTTGTAGACAGCTATGACATCGGCCGCAGCTACAGCCATTGACTTCACACCCCGATGTCATCTTATAAGTGCTGAAGAAACAAAGAGAAATAAAAATTCCTCACCTCCAGTGGGAAAGAGAAAAAAAAAAACCCAATCGGCAGATGGAAGAGGTTACCCCCAAGAGTTGTCAGCGCAGAGGATTCCTTCTGATAAACCCGCAGAGACAGACCTCGTCATCTGAAAACTGTCACATTACCCTGTAATGGAGCGTCAGGTTGAAAACCGTTACATTTGTAAAAAATAAGAATGAGCATAATGCAATAGGGATAAATGGTTAAGCCTTGAAGGGTGAGAGCGGAGACGTCCACTTTCTATCAGCCAAAAGCAAAAAGTGACATAGCTTACAGCTGTGAAAGTATATAAGGGTGGTTGGGTAGCCCCCAGCTATCCCCTGCCTACCCACTCAAGTGGCTAGACAGGGTTGTCACCTTGCATTTTAAACCTAATGGCTTCCTTCCTCATTCCAGCTCCGCCGAAAGTGTATCCACATAAGTAACGAAAGGTTTGTTAGTATTGGAACAAATAATTAGATTAGTATAGATTAGTACAATGGGAAGTCTGTTTGGAAGGCAGAGAGCAGAGACGTCCATTCTCGGCAAAGCCAAAAGAAAATTTAAGTTAGACACACTGGTGTGTGAGAGACAGGAGTATCCGGCAACCCAAACTACCACTCACTACCCCACACTAACTAGCGGGTTGGTAGTTCCACCTCGCTTAAAAGTCTTTATGGCTAGTCTTCCAGCTTCGCCAAAAGATAATTCCTAATAATAACGAAGGGTTTGTATTTAGTGAAGGAAAAAATATTTGTTTATTCACAATTATATCTGTTGTTCATCTGGTGTGACGGTCTGAACGATCCCCAGGTCTCAGAATTCTCTTTGACATTATTGCGCATGCGTGGCTAACAGGGGAATTCTGGGTACGTAGCATATGCGTACTGGGAAATCCCCCAGTCTCATAGTTCCCCTTCCCCTACATAGAGGGAGTTAACATACATTATTTCAATATTTGTTCAACTGGATTGCTATTTATGAAACCATTTACTCTAAGACTGCGCCTTTACGCGTATCAGTTTTATAAGATCACAAATTTAAATAAAATGTGATAAAAAAGATATACACATACAGTATATGTACGTGTGCGTTTTCTTCCTTAAAGTAATAATATATGTTACAAGGGGAAATCATCGACTGGAGCTTTGTTTTGGTAGCTTTAAGTTTAATCCACAATCGATCTCTTGACAGCTTAAGAGTTAAACTGAATAACTTATCATGGACGGACAAGAGAGATACGTCCATGATACAACCCTTTGGCCTCAGCAATCCCACCATTCTAATTAGTGACTTGTACTTTTTTGTTTCTAATATTCTTTTCTAGATTTGAACACAGTTACCACAAAAAACTACAACATTGTATGTACATATAAAATGATGCGTATCCAGTATGTACTGTATGTAAATAATATCTACATGAATCACAAACGATATCTTTTGGCATTACAGATGGAAGTTATCTCGTGCTTTGTACTTCATAATTATTACTGTGGTAATATGAAAATCGGAATAATAAGTCAAGAATTATATACTGTACAGCGTATTAAAATAATGACACTAACTTTCATCCCAAATGTGGCTTAGTGACTGAGCCCTATCAGTCCTCTGTTGGTTCTTGTTCAATCCTGATACATGCTTCCAGTTGATAAATAAGTTACAATACGTTCGCATTTGTTTCTGAACTCTCATTCGCTGTGTTCGTCTTTCTGAGATGTCCATCGCGAGCAATAACACCCAGCAACAAGTTGTCAAATGGCACATGTTGAAGAAGCATGGATGGGGACATTTCAGACTGGCCGGAAGTTTACAAAATGTTCGCGCATGCGCAGATTATCAAGGAGAATTCTGAGACCGGGGGATCGTTCAGACCGTCACACCGGGTCATGAAGATGGCAAAAAACTCATCTCCTGCTGAATACACAAGTAGCAAAATATGTACTGTACCACTTGCCAAACCCGAAGAGTAAGGAGATAACGTTTAATCGCAAGCAAAGTGAGCAACGGCAGAGCAAGGGCCAATTGAACCAAGTGATGGTTGTTGTTAAGGGGGGTTCTACACCTGTAGAGCCCCTCATTTGCACCAAAAATAAAATTAAATTTTGTTAGAAAAAGCACCATATAAGGTAGGCAAATTACATGATGTGGGTTAAAACCATAGTTTTAGGAACTTTATTGATTTAATTTATAAAATCCAAAATGGTTAATCCTAAAAGCACCTCTATTAATTAGGATCCACATTAGAGTATGGATCTAGAGCTAGACCTAGAACACCCAAAGTATATAAATAGTCAACTCGAGGTTTTTAAACTGACATGGAATTATGGTCAAGTTGGGAATTTTCCCCCATGGATCAGGTGGTTAGTTCAAGTCCTGGCATTCCACATTAGGTTAGGTTAGGTTAAGACGCCTCACTATCTGAATGGCAATGCTTTCCCACCAGTATCTTGGAAGGTGTCCCTTGCTTATATAACTATTTTTTTTATTAAAACAGGTGTAAAAAGTGAAAAAACTGTCATTAACAATTCAAAACAATTCAACCAAAGGAAAACGATATATTCACACGTTGGGTTATGATTGGTTTAATCTCCCTAAGGTTAGGTGTCATGTAAATTACGGTTTTTCGCAAGAAAACATAAGTTATAACACACAAGCGGCATTTTCCGAAGGTCTAACATTAGTTAATTATTATATTCGTGCATGTGGCATACCAGTAAATGTTTCCAACATGTTAAAAAGGGTTATCGGCAAGGATAGAGCTACACTACATATGCACGTAAGTCTAGGCCTATGTTCAAATTCCCTTCAACTTTCCTATCAATTTTGCTTTCTGGCAATAACATTTTCTACCCATTTCTTCCTCAATCATTAACTTTTCAACATACTTGACCTTTCTCACGTAGAGACAATGTGAAGAGTTCCTTGTAATTTTAGGAAATTTTCATAAATACCCGAACGATCACTCAAACACTAAACAAACAAAACTGACGTAATTCGCGAACTGAAACAGCTGCGCAAGCGCAGACACTAGTAAACTGCTACAAAGAGGAATTAGCCAGTAAGGAAAAACCCAAAAATGTTAAATAAGAAAAACAAACCAACAGCAAAGGAATTGAGACCAATAGCACTCACAAATGTATTATATAAAATATACATGGCTTTTATCAAGGATGAAATAGACGACACCTAAAATGTAATAATGCCATAGAGGATAGTCAAGCGGGATTAACAGAGGGAGGAAGGAATGAAGATAATATCATAGATTAAGTACATGGTCGAAGTAACCTTCAAAATTAGGAGAAAGCTCATAGTTGCCTCTTTAGATATAAAAAAAAAGCCTTTGATTCCATAAAAAGGGAAGTACTGATTGAAACTTTAAAGCATTATAAAGTACATACTTTAAGTATAATAAACTCTATAGCTGAAGTATTTTTGGGAGACTACTACGTAAGACATAGGAGAAAAGGTAGAACAGAAATTGAGCGTAAGTAGTGGAATAAAGCAAAGCTGTACTGGCTCTACAACATTGTGCAAATTAATTACTTATCAGAATATAAAACAAGTAGAAAAGGAAGGTAGTGGTTTTAAAAATGATATTATAAAGCTAGTAGTATTATTTTTTGCTGATGATGTCCTAGTGCTTGCTGAGAATATAGAGGATGCTGAATTAAACATAAGGAAAGTGATAGATATAGGAAAGCAGTTTGGTTTAGACATAGAGATAAAAGTAGCGTACCTATATATAATATGAAGGAGAAACCAGATAAAGTAGAGGGAATAAGAGTAGTAAGCTATATTAAATACCCAGGTATCAAGGTAGATGACAGTAGGAATATGTTCAAAACAGAAAAGTGAAATGATAGTTAAGGCTCAAAGGCTAGCTAGCCTTACATATTTAACCATAGAAAAAAGTTGCCATAAAATACTGATAGGGAAAACTTACTGGAAAAGTGTAGCACTACCTCCTATATTATATGGAACGAATGTAATTAACTTAACAGAAACTGAAATAGAAAATTTGCAGAGAATTGAGAATGGAGAGTGTATAGAAGGATATTAAGGGGTGCAAAGAATACAGCAATTGTAGCCTTGAGAGGGGATGTAGGAGCATCTGCTATGAAAACAAGGGTAATGGTTGGAAAGCTGAGGTACCTTAATAGTATTTATAAGGGAGAAAAGGACATACTAACAGCAATAGTCAATGATATGGAAGAAATAGAGAGGAAGTGGTGGATGCATGTGAAGAAGTATGCTGAAGAATGTGGGATGGCGATGAAAGAAATTAACAGATGTACGAAAGAGGACATGAAGAAGAGAACAAGAGAATGGGACACAAGCAAATAAAAGAGTGAAATAAAGTGCAAGGGGAGCCTAATTCTGTACAAAAACTGGAAAAGTGAAATTAAGGAGGAAGTACTGTATATGACAACACATTTCGTCAATTTTATTATTCAGAGCAAGGGCAAACACATTGACCTTGAATATATATATAAAAAAAAAACAGACACCAAGATGTAAATATAAACTGTGTATTATTCTTTGATGTAGAAGAAAATTCTAACCACTTCATGTTATATTGTCCACAGTTTAGTGATATAGGAGTAAAGGCAATTGAGCTCAAATAACCATACAGTTGGAAAATTCTTTTTTTTTTTTTTTTGTGAAGAGAATATTGAAAATAAGAAAAGTGTACTACAACAAATGTGGATGAAAAGAGGAAAACTAGTGAAAATAAGGAACATACAAAACTAAAAGACACAGAGGGCGCGTTACAAAGATAAAGCCTCAACGTGAATCTGATCTGAACTGAGTTGTATTGTGAATTTGTTCAGTGTACATCAATGATCAGTGTTGTGTTTTGTTTGTTTAGTGATTAGTGAGTCTTCAAGTCCAATTCTTGTACACTTCCTCAACTTAAAGGAACTTGTCTCACTGTCAGCACGAGGGAAAAGATCAGTTATGTTGAAGGCCAATGATTGAGGAAGAAGAGGTAAAGATACAATTTGCTAAAACGTAAAAAGTTGGAGGAAAAACGTTGGTCTAGGCTACCCATACAGTTATAAGCTGTCTGAAAGGGTTACTGGTATGCCATAGGCATGGAAATGATAATGAACTAATGTTAGACCTCTGGAAAATGAAGCTTGTGTATAGTAATAGTTATACTGTGTGGAAAACATAAAAGTTTGATTTTCTTCCACCTAATCTTTGTAGAAGGGAGAATGAACCAAGCATAACCCAATTATTTGATCAAGAGGAAGAAGTAAAGTATTCCGCAGGTGAGTATATCAGGTTGAATGGTTTTAAAACGATTTTGACTCAAATTTCAATCAGAAATAGGTAATTAGTGGTGAATGTTGTTGTTCGTCGGGACAAGGTAAGATAAGAGTACGGTATTCTAAGGATACGGCTCCTAGGTTAGGTTAGGTGGAGAACCTTAGGTAGGCAACATTCGGTTAGGTGATGTTCTTGTGACTGTATAATGTGGGTTTTCACTGTCCCAACAAACTACAAAGGCCCTGATAATTATATAGAGGTAGGCCTACCCCATCCTAGAAAGCCTACTGCAAACAGTTCCTTTGGTTTTAGTGGGAAAACTTCAGAATACATTGATGTATCTTAACCTAACCTAATGTGGAATGCCAAATCTTAAACTCGCCTGTCCTGTGAGAGAAATCCATTACTTGTCCATAATTTCACATGACTTTGAAAACGACGTGACCACTTACGTACCTGGATGTTGATTAATATGGGTTCTGTTAGGATTAACCACTTATGATTCAATAAGTTTAATCTATACAGTAAAACTTGACCGTTTATTCAATGATTAAATTTGGTAAAACTATAGTTTTAAACGACACTAGATTTTTTTAAACAAAAATATATTTTGCCTACCTTACAGTACACAGTGGTCTTTGAGCAAATTTGACCTTTATTTTTGGTGCAAATGAAAAGTATTAGAGGTACAGAATCTCCATAAGAACAACGATCATTTAGTTAAATTGATCATTGCTCCATTGTGGTTTGCTTGCCTTGAAATTTAACTTTATCTTCTTAATCTTTATTTTTAGCTTGTGGTAGGCTACAATGCTTTGCTGCTCATGTTTGCAACATTAGTGGGTAATTTACTAATATTTATGACTATAGGATGAACAGCAAATAATGTAAATATGAATAGATAAATATATCGATTTATTTACATTATTTGAAAAGACTGTACCTTGAATTAAAGAAACCCGTCAGGTTTCATTTTTACTGTACCCACGATTCTGAACAAAAATAAAGACTGTGAGGCATTTTTGCCCACAATGGATTACCAAAGCACAAGTCCAATACGAGCAACACTTGCAGGCGCTTCTTAATAACATGATTTATTGATAAATATCACTGTAGCCTAGGCCTAATAGTTAATTTCAGGTAGATTTAAGTAAGCCTTTGGCATCGGTCATCTCCGTAACAGATTATTGAGTAAAAAATTATTAAATGTCCAATGTTGATTGAAACTGTAATGCTGGTATTACCTTAACTACTAAAAATATTAAAAGTTACTAAGTATTTGACATACTGTATGTATTTTCTATCAACACAACATACAATGAAGTTTGTACATCAGTCTTATCCTCCCGACACTGATCTTGCTGAATCACTTTTTTTTATGTGTAGGCTAACTTTGTTCGGAAATGAACAGTTTTTGCTTTTTATAACGATTTTAATTTTTTTAATTTCTCTTACTATTGAATCTTGTCGCCATGTGCAGCCATCGTCCAGATGACTAATCAGCCATCCGTTGAGATGCGAGGTCTTTTGACTGGCTAGACAGTATAACATTGAATCCTTCTCTCTGGTAACGGTTCATTTTCCCTTTGCCCACATATTCTCAACGAATAGTCTGGCCTATTCTTTTACATATTCTCTTGTCCTCATACACCTGACAACACAGATTAACAAACAATTCTTCTTCACCCAAGTGGTTACTGCACTATAATTGTTCAGTGACCACTTTCCTTTAGGTACGGGTAGTAGAGACTTTGACAATGGTAAGTAGCTCTTCTAGGAGAAAGACACTCTAAAATCAAACCATTGTTCTCTAGCCTAGGGTACTGCCATAGCCTTTGTACCATGGTCTTCCACTGTCATGGGTTAGAGTTGTACACTCTGCCACACTATTCTGTCTTATTTCTCTTCCTCTTGTTTTGTTCAAGTTTTTATAGTTTATATAGGAGATATTTGTTTTAATGTTACTCTCTTTAAATATTTTATTATAATAAGAGAAGTTTTGAGCTGTGGGAAATAGTCCTTTTTCATTATTACCTCCTGTGCAACAATTTAGATTATCGGACTATTGTGAGTAACCTAATTTCACACCTCCCAAGAATAAGGTAAATTTCTTAGTTCATGGTAAGGACACTGCATCCTGGGAGTGGGTCACAGGTAGGGAGTAATGTCCCTCAAGTAATTAAGGACAAGTCGTCTAGATTAGGTTAGGAGGGGATCTTTTGACCAGGATGTATCCCTGTGTTTGTCTCCCCAATGAAATATGCTTTTAAGGTGTATTTTAGTAGTTTTGATAAGTTTTGCAAAAATCACCTACACTTCCAAACTGTCAGTTTTGGGTATTAATTAATATCATAAATATTTGTAACACATGAAATTACGTCTTAAAACCACATTTCACCATGTTTACTGGTGGTGGTGTTAGCGTATATATAATGACAAATTATTTTCTGTTTCATATCTCATATCTCATTAAGAAAGTCTGAACAATAGGGCTAACTGTAAGTTTGAATAGATTTTTGATCACTTATTGCATCCTATATCCACTCAGTGATAAATTATATAGAGTAAAAGTTACTCAATGTATCTTGAAACCTTAGAAAATAATGTTTTAGATTTCTTATTAATAATTTGAAGATTTCCCTAAATTTTGGCATTCAGTACTCTAATGATTCTCTTTATTACAACTTTTGTTGTGATTAGCAAATGTTGCCTAGGATACTGTATATCTTTGTTTTTAAACACTGCTGTGTGGATGAAGAAGGAGCGTTAAACCCCCCCCCCCCCCCACTAGCTAAAACGTATCCTGTTGATTTCTTTATAACTACAGCATGATGGGAAATGCAGTCATTGTTACATAGAAATCAAGAATGAAATACCTGTTGTTCCTTCACAGGAAGGAGTTACCTGTTGTTCCTTCACAGGAAGGAGTGTGTTTTCAACTTGGGTGTGACTCAGCTCCAGGAATTTATTACAAGATGTCGGCAAGCACAGTGGCCAGCGGGGAAGCTCCCTCCAGAATCCAATATACTGAGTGGCCACATTGTTTACTGTTGTAGGCCTACTCCCCGCTCTGTTGTCTGGCTGTTTTAATATTTTTTTTTCTCTAGATAATAGCTGGCTGTTCTTTATTGTGCGAGTGAGTTATGTTGTAACTAATAGACGAGGTGAATGCAACTAACCTTATTTGGACAAGAATGTAAAAAAAAATTCAAACAAAATAATTTCTGTAAAGACAGGCTTAAACAGATTCTGTTAACAGTGAGGTGTAGAGCGAGGTATACAATAAAGAAGAAAATACTGTTACAGTGTGCGAGCATGTGTGAAACACGTGCGATACATGGCTCCCTCTCTAAAAAGGACATACAGTGGTACCTCTACATACGAATTTAATCCGTTCCACAACCGACTTCGGATGTAGAAAATGTTCGGATGTCGAAACGAATTTTCCCATAAGAATACATTGAAATAGGATTAATCCGTGGTTGAGCCCAAAACCTATGATAACTTCTTAATAAACTACTACACATAATTTCCCATGAGAATAATGCACACTAAATTAGATAATAGACATGTAAAAAAGAAGAATTATCAAAAAATGATAATAAGAAACGGGTTTTTGGCGTCACTTTACCTTAGAAACTCCAGCGCAGGTGTTGTTGGTCTTGCTACGCAGAGAGGAGACGGATGGGCGGCGAGGAGGTAGAGAGGTTAACTACGATAAACGTACACTACCGTAACTTATTCTAACTTACACTAAGTGAACTTTAACATAACTTAGCTTATTTTTTTTTTATTTTTATGTTTTATATTTTTTTTACATTTTCTTTTTTTCTTTTTGATGATTAATTTTAATCACTTTCACTCTCTACACTTAAAATTGATTGAATTTCTTTCGCTTCACTCTTTGCCGTTTTCTTTGTTTCACTTTCTTTCGCTTCACTCTTTGCCGTTTTCTTTGTTTCACTTTCTTTCGCTTCACTCTTTGCCGTTTTCTTTGAATCACTTCCATCCTCTTCATCACGAGTTCGCTTCGTAGTCTTTTTAAAGAAACTATCGATAGATAGTTGCTTGGTACGGCTTTTCAGAATGTTTCGAAAGTGAGTTAGGCAAACATCATCTAACTGCGCAACTACACGACAAACCTGCAATTTTTTGGGGTGGTATTTGTCGATGAAGTCGACCACGTCTTGATATTTTCCTAACACCTCTTTTATTTGCGCCGAACCTAACACATGTTCTACCTCCTCGATCCCTTCCTCGTCATCACTCATGTGCTCAGACATAACATGGAGTTCCTTGAACTCCTCTGTGGTAAGTTCGTCGTGATGTTCGGCGACGAGTTCCGTGACGTCATCTTCGTCGACCTCCAGACCCATTGACTTGCCAAGGGAGACAATTTCCTCTACGTCTTCCGCTGCACCCACCACGGGATCAGGTTCGGGGTCAAAACCTTCGAAATCTCGGGGAGAAACTGCATCAGGCCACAGCTTCTTCCAGGCAGAATTGAGGGTCCGTCGAGTTAATCCCACCCAAGCCTGATCTATGATCTTCAAGCAGTGCACGATGTTAAAGTGGCTCCTCCAAAATTCACGCAAAGTTAAGTTGGTGCTTTGCGTGATATTAAAGCACTGCTTAAATAAGTGCTTGGTGTACAGCTTCTTAAAATTAGAGATGACTTGCTGGTCCATGGGCTGGAGGATAGAGGTGGTATTCGGTGGAAGATACAGCACCTTTATGAACTTGAATTCTTCGAAGATATCATCTTCAAGTCCGGGGGGGGGTGAGCGGGTGCATTGTAAAGGCATAGCAGGCACTTTAAAGGAAATTTCTGTTCATGAAGATACTTCCTCACAGAAGGGACGAAAACTTGGTTAACCTATTGGACAAAGAATTGCCTAGTGACCCAGGCCTTCGAGTTGGATCGCCAGAAAACATGAAGCTGGTCCTTATCGACGTTGTGTGCCTTAAAGGCCCTAGGGTTCTCGGAATGGTAAACCAGTAAGGGCTTGACTTTAAAGTCCCCGCTAGTGTTGGCACATAGGGCAAGAGTCAACCGATCCTTCATTGGCTTATGCCCAGGCAATTTCTTCTCTTCGGCGGTGATGTAGGTTCGACTGGGCATCTTCTTCCAAAACAGCCCAGTTTCATCACAATTAAACACTTGCTGCTCTACGTAGCCTTCTTCCAGCACGATCCTTTCAAAGTTCTTGACAAAATCAGCTGCAGCCTTTGTGTCCGCACTAGCAGCTTCTCCGTGGCGAACGAACAACTGAATGAATCCCGGACCGTTTCTTAAATTTCTCAAACCAGCCACGAGATGCCTTGAAATCGTCTGAGGAAGGTTCGGTTGAACTCTCCCCAGCATCACCCCCAGAGCTCTCCTCCTTCAAGTTCGTGAAGATGGCGTGCGCCTTCTCGCAGATGATGGTTTCGGTGATGGTGTCGCCAACAATCTCTCTGTCCTTGATCCAGATTAGCAGAAGTCATTCCATCTCTTCTATGATAGGGCTACGGCGTTTTGAAATAATGGTGATCCCCTTAAAAGGTTTCACTGCTTTAATAGCTTCCTTCTGTTTAAGGATTGTCGAGATCGTTGACATATTACGGCCATATTGTTTAGCAAGTTCACTCACGCGGACGCCACGCTCATGTTTTTCAATAATTTCCTGCTTTACGTTTAAAGAAAGCATTTCCTTCTTCCTTTTCTCACCACTACCACTACCACTTGCAAAACTAAGCCTTTTAGGACCCATACTTTACGTAAATTACCGTAAAAGGATGCGCGTAAAAAAATCACAATTAAAACTACAATTATAGCAGAACGCACAGGGCATAACCAGGAAGCCGACGAGAACAGAGGACTGACCCAAGCCGCGCTAATTGAGGGTCCCTCCAAGGTCGAAGTGCTGCCTTCTATCGGCGGAAATAAAAAACACATCAGGCGCTATGAGTACCGACTACGCGTACGAGTATTGTTTACTCCGGGTGTCGAAAAAAAAATTCGGGTGTAGAGTAGGAACGTGTTCGAATTGTACTTCGCGTGTCGAAAAATTCGGATACAATTTCAGGTGTAGAGTCAAAAATTTGCTCGAATTTTACTTCGGATGTTGGAAAATTCGGATGTAGAGATTCCACTGTACATGTGAAATGAGGTGTCCTGCCCTTCAGAGGCATACTATAGGGGGGTCATCTTGCAGGAGATATGCAGGTTTTAGGCAATCAATGGAGACCCAATCTTCTTTGCCACGAATTTTGATTAAGAAAGCCTTTGGATTGTGACAGATCATGTGGAAGGGGCCCGTGTAAGGGCCGTTAGCGGTGCCATGCAAACGTGCATAGAAGAGTGCATATTTGTCAGTATGTGTTGCTTAGCTGGGTGCTTGAAAGTCTGGTGGTAGGGAGTAAATTTTCCCCTAACGTCACATGGGTACTGAAGATTGTCTCCTGTTTGCGGGTTTCTTTTTTAATTCTTCTTTGTTTTTTCTTTTTTTTTTCTTTTCTTCAGCGCTTACAACTGACGTTGGAGTGCAAAGTCAGTTACTGCTGGTGCGGATGGCGCTTTAGCCGTCTACAAGGTCTTCCTCTAACCTTCCGTTCGCCCGTCTGAGGGCATTCTCCTGACGACGAGTCCTCTCGCCATTTGCCCATCTTGTCGTCACCCAACGATCCACAATCTCTCTCTCTCCTCACAGGCAGTGCTCACCCCCCGTTTACAATGCTCGCCTGCTACGGATCACAAAACTAGGAACGATTGTCACCCCATGGCCAGCTCTCTGTCTGCTCTCCGATTGCCAGGATGACACCGATTATCTTCTCGTCCTTCCCGGCGATCCCCCTCAGGACGCCATTCTCGACGATCAATGCTTGCCACAGAGATCGAAGGTTACTCATAATCTCGCCGCTCTTCTTCAAGAAGATGTTCACGATCATGAGATCAAAGGTTATCATGATCTCGATGCTCTTCTTCTAGAAGACGATCAGAGTCACAAGCTAAATGCTCACGTTCACGAGATCGAAGGTCACTCTCGATCTCGGGACTCTTCATCTAGAAGACATTCACTCAAGCTAGAAGCTCATGATTACGAGCTAGATGCTGAAGATCATGAACTGGACGCTCACAATCATGAGCTAGACATTCACAATCACAAACAAGATGCTTCTCTTTATGAGGCAGACGCCCTACAGATGTTGGTTGCCTCCCATCCGCGAGAGTCTTCCTTCACATGACCAATCAGTCTTTCCTTTGTGGATTTCTCCGGAAGGAATTGGATTCGTCCATTCCCATCTTTTGTTTAGGTAATCCCTTCAGGGGGAACCCAGACACAAGCCTCGGCTTTGTTTTTCAAGCAACACTTTATGTCAACCTTCAATTTGAGATAGAGCCCATTAAAGGGAGGCAGAGAGTGCTGCCCAGAGGTTCCCCTCCAGGTGTGGGACCTTCCCCTTCCGAGGGGGAGAGTCTCTACACAATCGCTGTTCAGCAATCTTCCTGCTTGAGAGGAGAATAGCCTACGGTGGCAGATCATAAGCTAGAGGCTCACGATCACGAGCGAGATGCTCACGATTACAATCACGAGCTAGACGCTTATGAATGAGATGCTCACGATTACAATCACGAGCTAGACGCTTATGAATGAGATGTTCACGATCGCTAGTGAGACGCTCATGATCGCGAGCGAGACGCTCATGATCGCGAGCGAGACGCTCATGATCGCGAGGCAGATGCTCTTCCTTAGAGGATGTCAACCCTCCAGTTTGTCGAGCGCCAGCTGATCACGGATCGTTAACCCGCTGATTTCCAGCTCATATGTCGACGATCTCCGATCTTATCGATCGCCAATCATCACATCTCCGATCACTTGCTCACCGATCCTCGATCGTCAGCTCTCCGATAGTCAGTCAGCAGTTCGCTGATTACCGATAGTAATTTTCTGATTGCCAATCGTCATTCAAGGACTGCTGATCGTCATTTCCCGATCGTTACCTTGCCAATTGCCGATTCCCCTTTTAGCTCAACGGTCGTCAGATCACTGATCACCATATAGCATACAGTACTCCTACAGGAGAGTACCCATTAGCGTGTTCTTCAGCCTCTTCATAGAGGAGCATGGACATTAGTATGTTCTTACAGGAGTGCGCTCACTCTTATGGTGGGTGGGCTACCCTTACCTGTTCGTGTGTTCTCTTACGAGAGAGCGTTCTCTTCAGCTCGCTCGCGTGGTCCTCCAATCTCTCCTGTGGCTTTCTAATCCGTTTGTAAGTTCGCTCCTGTTCATAGTGCATGCATGCTCTCACCTGTTTGTGTGCTGATACTTCTATCATCTCGGCTATTTGCGTGAGCCCATTATATTGTTCTTATAGGAGTGCTACCTCCCCTGTTTGTGCTTGCACCCATTAGTATGCTTGGATATGTCCTTTTGGGAATCATCTCTACTTGTCTGGAGTTTGAAGTAGACATGTCCTCTACATGAAATTCGACCTTCAGCTTTTGATGTAACCAAGGTGTTACAGTCTTTGAAGAGAGTTCTTTAAGACCTGTTGAGGCGAACCTAAAATAGTGACCTTAACCTGAAAACTATTTTTCTGCTTGCCTTGGCTTCTACGAAGCAGATAGGCAAATTACACAGACTCTTGTATTCATTATCTCTTTCTAAGCATTGAAGGCTTGTTTTTTGCTTTTGTTTCCTATTTCTTAGCGGAAACTCAAAATCCATCAATCCTGGATTCAAGGTTTTCATCTTTTACAGTATCTTCAAAGTATCTGACAATCCGGATGAGTTACTTTTGTGTACAACAAGGGCTCTAAGGTGCTACCCTAAAAGAACCCAAGCTGCTAGACCAAGGTTACAGAACCTGTTCGTAAGCATTGGTAGAGTATAAAGTCTCATTTTGGCTGCAAGAGACTATTATCAGAGCATTACACCATAGATCCCTGAATGCATCAGAATAAGTTACGGTATGCACTGAGTGCAGAGGAGTTGGTGGTACTCTTGCTTTCTAGAAAAATATCTGGGTGGCTCAAGTTTTATATGTGGAGTATTGAAGTGTCAGACCACCTTTACTGTGTAGTATTTGCGGGACTATACTCACAGGTCTTTAAATAAGTTTTTAACTCAGACCTGTGGTTGCTGCTCAGCAGTGGTATAGCAACCTTAGCTCCTTTACAGGACAAAATGTATCATGGCTAATGCAGTTACAATGTAATTCTAGGTCAAGAGTGATTGTCGGGCCCTTTTGCTCTCTTCATCCCCTCCCTTTGGGTATAGCTATTAGATTGTTAAGTAGCTGGATGAATGTAGATACAGTAGTACCTTGAGATACGAGCTTAATGTGTTCCGGGACCCGAGCTCATATGTCAATTCGCTTGTATCTTGGATCAATTTTTCCTATATAAAATAACTAAAAGAAAATTAATCCGTTCCCACCCTCTGAAAAAACACCTAAAAACAGTACATTACAGTGGAAAAACATGTTTTTAATTTTCTAATTTATAACCTACGCTCACAAAATAACAAATACGTATTTACTGGTTATGATCTGCAATAAAATGGGACACTTATGGAGTTCTTACCTTCAAGACAGACAGTAGTGACTAACAGCGGTGGGTGCGGAGGAGGAGGGAGAAAGAAAGGGGAGGAGAGAGACTTGATGGCAACACTTTCGGTACGCTACACTTTTGCAACACTAGGCTATGTAACACAACTTAAACTTTGAATTTAACTTAAATGAAATTAGCTTACTGTACACATTTAAAAATAAATGTTAATCTTACGTTACTCTAAACTTAATTCCAATTTTGTTTTGTTTTCATTTTCATTTTTTTACTTTGCTTCTTCCAGCTTGGCTCTTTTTGCCTTGCTTGTTGACTCGCTTTCACCTTCACTTTTTGCCGGCCTTTTTAAAAGGAACCTATCTAGGGATGTTTGCTTTTGTCTCCCCTTCAAAATGTCACGAAAATGACGTACATAAGTGTCGTCACAAAAGGCTAACGCACAACCACACGCCAACTTGTCCGGGTGCCTCTTTTCCATAAAATCAGAAATCTGCCACTTCGCTAACATGTCTCTGATTTCCTTCGTAGAAAGGCAGTCCTCCTCTTCCACCTCCTCCTCGCTACTGAGCTCCTGCAACACCTTCGAATGTTGCATCTCCTGGAGCTCGATCAATTCCTGTGTCGTGAGCTCTCCCTGATGCTCCTCGACAAGGTCGTTTACGTCTGCCTCATCTACCTCCAGCCCTATGGACTTTCCAAGAGACACGATTTCATCCACCACAATAGTTTCGGGTTCATCAGGATCTGGCGTATCGAACCCTTCAAAGTCCCTCTCAGCGACGGAAGCTGGCCACAATTTCTTCCATGCTGAATTAAGAGTTTTTCGTGTGACACCCTGCCATGCATCGTCAATAATTTTAAGCAATGGACGATATTGAAATGTTCCTTCCAAATTTCACGAAGGGTGAGATTGGTGTTTTCTGTGACATTGAAGCATTTCTTGAACAAATGCTTCGTGTACAGTTTTTTAAAGTTGAAAATTACTTGTTGGTCCATGGGCTGGAGGAGTGGCGTGGTGTTGGGCGGGAGATAAAGGACCTTGATGAACCTGTACTCATCAAGAATGTCCTCTTCGAGACCAGGAGGGTGACCAGGGCATTGTTAAGGACCAGGAGACATTTCATTGGCAGGCTTTTCTCAGCCAAATATTTTTTGACTGCCGGACCAAAGCACAGATTAACCCATTCTGTGAAGAAATGCCGCGTAACCCAATCCTTAGCATTAGTGCTCCACATCACTTGCAGTTTTCCTTTCAAGATCCTTTGGCTCATGAAAACACGTGGGTTTTCTGAGTGGTACACCAGTAGTGGCTTGACCTTACAGTCACTGCTGGCATTGTCACACAAGGCTAGAGTTAACCGGTCCTTCATGGTTTATGGCCTGGTAGTCTCTTCTCCTCTGCCACGATGAATGTTCTCCTAGGCATCACCTTCCAGAAAAGGCCAGTTTCATTGCAGTTGAACACTTGTTGGGGCATGTATCCTTGTTCTGCGATAACTAAGGGAAAGGTTTTGACATAGTCCACCGCGGCTTTCGAGTCGGAACTTGCTGCTTCCCCATGTCTCACAACCGAGTGTATCCCAGTCCGTTTTTTGAAATTATCCAACAGGCCACGACTGGCTTTGAAGGTTTCCACTGGCGTCGAAGTCTCTCCTCTCTCTGCTGCTTACTTTCCTTTAAAGTCATTGTAGATTCGTTGGCTTTTTCACAGATGATAGTCTCGGTCACGCTATCTCCCGCCAACTGTTTGTCCTTTATCCATATTAAAAGAAGCCTCTCCATCTTGTCATGAATATCACTGCTCTGCTTGGAAAGGATGGTTAGTCCTTTGGAAGGCTTGGTGCTCTTTATAGCATCCTTCTGCTTGAGGATGGTACATATTGTTGATGTACTCCTCTCATATTGGCGAGCCAGCTCAGTCACTTGTACACCACTCTCGTGTTTTTCGATTATTTCGTGCTTCATCTCGATTGTTATCATATGCTTTTTCTTTTCACTACCCTTGTTTGCACTCGCTTGCTTTGGACCCATTGCTTATTCACTTAATTCTGTACTGATTAACGCAGAAAAAACATGTAAAAAATGCAAACACTACGGCCGATGCTCGGAGATAACCTTACGCGACGGAGATCTGACGGAAAGAGCGAGCGATGCTGTCCTCGTGAGCAGCCTCTTGCACACTTGGCCACCTAGCGGCCACATAGGGAACCACTTCGTATCCTCGTATCTCAAATTTCTCTCGTATCTCAGGGCAAAAATTTGCTCGAAAATTTCTTCATATCTCAAATTTCTTGTATGTTGGGACACTCGTATGTCGAGGTATTACTGTATAGGTACGCATCATCTTAAGCTAGTTGTTTTTTCTATTGATAGTAAATAGAAGTGTTTAGTCTACCATCCTCCTTATGAGGGGCAGGATGAATATGTCCAGGCAAATCTACCAAATTATTTATGCCTTACTTGACAAAATTAATAGTGTAAGAAAAAGAGATTTCCTTTATACAACAGACTTTGTTGCCTGAAGCGTGAACCTGATGGTACTTTTGACCCTGGTTTGCAATGTGTCTACGATGCTATTCTCCTCACCTTATGAGGTTAGAGGTCAGTAATCCCTGTATTTTAGTCAGTTTGGTAATAGGAATTAATCCCACCTAAGGGTGAGTCTCCTATAAAGGACAAAGGTTTGTATTCGTGTAGGAACAAATCACAAATTTAAGAAGTACGGGTAATTCGTGTTTTTCCTAAGTCCTATGACTCAACTTCCTGCCATCCCCTTCCCCGGATGTCTTGATCCAATCAAAGTGACTGTTAAAAGTACGACTTGGGAGCAGGGCTTCCTTGCCACAGGCCGGTAATTACCAGGTACTGCTGACACCCTGTTATAAGTTTTAACTGCAGATTTCCAACTGTGTGCTTGAATCAGTCACCTATTAAAGGACCTTGTCGTAGCTACACAAACCTGAATCCTTTAGGTTAAACTCATCTCCCCAAAAAGTTCGTAAGCGAAGAGCTTGTGACAGGCTGGGTGGGTTGGGGGGGGGGTTGCTCCTAGCTTTCGCTGCCACCTGTCTCTTAAATGTTCGTTAGATAATTCAACAACCGTCCAGCTTGTGCTGAAAATACTCCCTACTTGAAGGACTTAGATTTGTATAGCTAGGAAAGATACAAATTACTTTAAAAAAAATGTTATGTATGGTTGTAACTTCAGAGAAACGCATAAGCAAATGACTTGGCTGTTAATCTCAATTTGAGTGTAATTATAGTTTCCTCTTGCCATTTAAGGCCCTTGCAGCTCAGTACAGCTTTGAAGTCTTTTGGAGATCATTGTGATAAGAAAAATAATAAACGTAAGTTTTCATAAGCTGGTCAAACTAAATTTTTCTAAATATCTCTGGCTTCATTGAGATTTGTTGAGGCAAGGCTAGAAAAGATAATAGGAATATTTTAAATCTGGCGTTAATGCTATAACTACTGCCACTAGAAGTCTAATTAACCACAAGCAGTATAGTGGCAGTTAAACTATCGAGAGGGAAAAAAAATCCCAAAGTTTGATATTGTGGCAACGAATTGGCTTCTTGGGTTACTTATCATTGTTTTTCTAGATTTTTACTTTGATAAATAGGCAAACTTGTAGTTTACACTTGAAACTCCGTTAAAAACATTTAGAATTCTAGAAGCCGATTGGGGGAGAACCATTTGTTATAAGAACTACACTCTGTATCTCCCTAACCCGAGGTATAGTTCCACGATCTTATTTCGGGTGAAAAAAAGAAACAGAAAAGAAAGACTTGCCTGTTCGGAAAAACTTTATCAAAGGGTTGCTTCCATCCTTTTGTCTAACTTCTCCAGTTACCTCGCAGTACTATAGCTTTGTCGAGTAGTTTCACCAGAACCTTTCTGTCTTTAAATGTCAGGGAATCAAAGGGATGGAAGGATGTGGTGGAGAGGGATATGGGTGTGGTTGGACCTGAGGGAAGAAGACCCAAGAAGTAATGGTGAAGGACCGACCCTGCTATACAGTGGACTAATAAGGTCGAAAGTAGTAATAGATAAATGGCTTCCCTACCTCAACTCTGGGCCGAATTTCGATATGAATCTATAATTTTAATAGGGCGACATTAAACCGGAGGTTTATTCATGGTTAATTCAAAGAGTAAAAAGAACCTCCATGGTTTTGAAGGAAGTTATAAACTGCTCATGCAGAAGGATTCTACAATTTTAAGACAAAGTTCTTATATTTTCGAGCGAAATTAGGCTTAATAAATATCTTTAGATATCATCAGAAAGATTACTTACTGTTCAGCAAATATGCTGAAAAAATGAAATATTTAATACTTCGAACTAGGTAGACTTTTATGGATATAGATTGTGAATAGAGATAGGCTCATATTTTCTTTTTTTGACAATTCCGCATGCAAATACCATCATAGGACAGTTTGGTTCCTTATTCTCCAACCTCTGAATGGAAGTGGATATTGACCAGATCTAGGAGAACGTAGTACACACACACACACACCATCCTTGCACAAAATCATTTAAAAAGGTTAAAAGTATCAGGTGAAAACTGCCGCGAAATTCACAAGAGGACATTATACGGTACCACCCAAAGCCTTCTAAATTTAAAACTCTCACCTTTGTAATTAACCAGATTTATTGCTTTTCATAATGAATTTTGTATCAGAAATCCATCTGCAGATCGACTCAATTCCTTGTCTTCATATCGGTTTTGCTCGTAAACTTTTTAGCAGATTTCATTGAAACTCTTTAGTATAGAGTCCTGTATAAACTTTTATTGCACTATATCGTAGGAAAGACAAGTGAATCTCCTATTCAGGATAAGCTGAAGGGAAGAAAGACGCCCAGGGAGGTTTTAATTGCATCCGGATATGATATGCCGAAGGCTATAGACTACTCAGTATATTCCCAATGGCTTTTGTTAACTTATGCTAGGTTATATGAACTGCACTGTGTGTGTGTGTATATATATATATATATATATATATATATATATATATATATATATATATATATATATATATATATATATATATATATATATATATATATATATATAGTCTTTGCACCGTCTCTCCTGCTTTTAGCTCTAATAACGTATTAATTATCTAATTTAACCATTTTCCGGTTTACATTCTTACATTTTGCAGTCTAGTCACTTTTAGCATTTGATTCACAGTGTAACTGGGAGACTTCCTCTAGTTGTACCTCAATGGTGAATGACCTCCCCGGCCCCAGTGCCTGGCCTCGTGGTCCAAATTCTCTTAAATCCAATCTAATTACACACACACATGTATATATATATATATATATATATATATATATATATATATATATGTGTGTGTGTGTGTATATATATGTATACATATATATATATATATATATATATATATATATATATATATATATATATATATATATATATATATATATATGTGTGTGTATACATATATATATATATACACACACACACACACACACACACACACACATATATATATATATATATATATATATATATATATATATATATATATATATATATATATATATATTGAATATGACTGTGGATGCTAGAGAGGGAAATAAAGAAAAAAAGAGAAGTACCATAAGTGTGAAACAAGAACAAGCGTAACAAAACATGCTGAGAGAGAGAGAGAGAGAGAGAGAGAGAGAGAGAGAGAGAGAGAGAGAGAGACTTCAGATAATCTCCTGACCTTTCTAGCTATAGTAAACATTCTCGTATCTCATTTTAAATCCTGAGCAAATAGTACTGAACGACGTAGACGCCAAAGGCTGGTAATGCAAGGGCGATATTTTTATCCACGCTTGCACACGCGTACGTTTACATATGTACTCCCATATATCGTATAGCGCATAGAATCACACACACACATACACACACACACACACACACACATATATATATATATATATATATATATATATATATATATACATATATATATATATATATATATATATATATATATATATATATATATATATATATATATGCAAGTATACGGAATTGGTTAAACATCAACGTTTTAATACGCCCTTATCCTCGGAAACATAATAATTGGGGTATGCAATAAGGTCTATAGAATATTCTATAGACCTTGGTATACAGTGCACACAAGTCCAATAAAACTGACAAATCCACAAACCAATATATCACAGTAAACTTACAAACACAAGAATACACGCAGGTTTGATCTTAATATTGACACATTACAATAATGATTTGACACTATATTAACATAGTTAATTGGTGCCTGGCTCATTTTTGGTTTCATCAGATAAGGAATATGGGTGAAAGAAGAATGAGGACATTTAGATAGTAACCATAGGTAATAGTTTAGAAAGTGTAAGATTAATCAAAGTAATGTAACGTGCGGTTTGGCCAAGATTTTATTTATATAAATGTAAATTCTTCTGGGTTAGCATATTCGCTTCTCTAGCGGTAGGACCACAGGTCTAATCCCAGGCAGAGATGGAGTGACATGGTGACATTTGTTGAAACATATTATGGGTTTGCGTGGGAAGTAATTTCCTTAGAATGAGTTTACTAAAGTAGATTGATTCCAGCAAGTTAAGAAGGACTTGCGGTTAACCTAGTCCCCCTCCCGATATATATATATATATATATATATATATATATATATATATATATATATATATATATATATATATATATATATATATATATACACACACGTGTGTTTATGCACGTGAATCCATCTATCTAGATATAGATATATGTGTGCGTGTATCTCTCTCTCTACTGTATTTATATATATGTGTATATATATATATATATATATATATATATATATATATATATATATATATATATATATATATATATTTATAGAGAGAGAGAGAGAGAGAGAGAGAGAGAGAGAGAGAGAGAGAGAGAGAGAGAGAGAGAGAGAGAGAGAGAGAGCAATGTACCAAAGTTTAAAGAGTTCAGTCAATTATGTAAGTTACCATTTTCCACACCCATCAATTTTAAATAACATGTTTTGCAGATGGACCAAGAGTGTTAAGAGTACGGGCAATTATATAAATTTTACTTTTTTCCCACACCCATCAACTTTTAAATAACCTCCAGCTAAAATGGGTCTCAAAATATTCGTTACCTTACGGAAAGGATGGAGTTTGAAAAACCGTGTCTAAAACATGTGGAACTCTCCTTACCTACGAACGTTTATTCATGGAACTATTAGCACAGCAGGGGAAGAAGGGCCGGGGGGGGAAGCGGACCTGGCATTGCAGCAACACGCTTTGCATTTATTTAATCTTTAGAAGAGACGTGGAGAAACAAGTTGAAGATTCGTCCAAACGAGAATCTATGTATGTGTGTGTGTTTCGCTTCGTTGCGTAAGGAACGCTCTGCATATCGGGCTAATGCAGAATTACCCGAAACTTTTCTCGGGACTTTTCCAAGTGGGTCGTGTGTGTGTGTGTGTGTGTGTGTGTGTGTAGGTGTATAGGGGTATTGTTGAGGGTAAGGGCTATAGGGTGGAGGGTAGGGGAGACGATGGATATCTAAGCTAAATCGGTTGCAAAAACAATGGTTGCCTTTTCTCATCTCGCCCGAGGGGCATCCTCCTCCTCCTCCTTGAGCCGTTGTCGTCCTGTGTGCGGATTGACCAAGATTAGTCGGTGTTTAAAGGACCGTAACAAAAGAGAGAGAGAGAGAGAGAGAGAGAGAGAGAGAGAGAGAGAGAGAGAGAGAGAGAGAGTCGCTCTCGATATTCTTCGTTCTTCCTCCACCCCTCATCCTGTCCCCTTTACTGCATCCCCTCCCACCCACCTCCCACCCACCCTGGTCGAGGGGCAAAGGGTATCTAGCTGCAATTATGGTGATTATAACATGTAGGAGCAAGAGTGTGAGCAGAAAAGGGTTGATTCCGTGTTGGAGGTGACCTTCCTTTTGCCAACCCTAGCAACATCATGGGGAGCTGCGAGTGGGAGGATACTGTGAGGGATGGGTGGGAGGGTTTGCGATGGGGGAGGGGGGTAGGGGTCAAGGAAAGAAGGGTTCGAACTGCAAAGCGAGGAAGGGGACGGGTTGCCCACCCCCTTCTCTCTCTCTCTCTCTCTCTCTCTCTCTCTCTCTCTCTCTCTCTCTCTCTCTTCTCACCGCACCTCCTGTATCAAAGCACCCATTCTCACCTAACTACCTTTCTCCTCCCTTCCTTCCCTCCCCTTCTATTCCCTCCCCAACTCCCCATGTGTACATCCCTCCGTTTCCCCAGTTCCCCAGACTCGAGTGCAACGCGATGACTGTACTCCTCCTTAAACTAGGGTTGAGGGTACTTTGAGCCTTACACCCAACTGAGGCTGTTCTCTTCCACGCCCCAACAACCACGACCATTGTAATGATAAGCAATAAGAAACACGTTTTTGGCCTCTAACGTCCAGAGCTGGCCAATAGAACGCCCACGGTGCATTGGGAGTCGCCTCTTTCCTTTTCCTGAAGATGGGATTCTATTTTATCTAACTATTAATTTCTTGCAAATGAAATGGCTTTAAAGATCTCTGGTAAGATATTATACATCCTATTGATCCTTTGATGATTGTAACTAAGTCGTTACTACAAACTGATTTCATTGCCGATACTGTTAAGAATCGTGAATAGGATCATACGTATTATTATTATTACTATTATTATTATTATTATTATTATTATTACAAGCTAAGGTACAACCCTAGTTGGAAGAGCAGGATGCTATAAGCCCAAGGGTTCCAACAGGGAAAAATAGCCCAGTAAGGAATGGAAACAATCAAATAAGTAAAGTACAAAGTAGTAATGAACAATTAAAATGTAATATTTTAAGAACTACCATTAATGATAAGGGGGCAATTCGTATTGGTATCATGCGTATGGTAACAACCTCGAAAGAAAAAAAAAAGATCGTGACAGTTAAAGTCTCAAGTTTTGCGGTAGACATAATTTACGATATGCTGCTATACCCTTTCTGTCGAGGCGTAGATTGGAGTCAATTATGTGAACGTGCCTTGTTACACTTCATAGAAGTCACCGTGTCAATTGGAACTGTAATAAAAGGTAATTCGCCCATGACAAAGTTCTCAAAGACTGTCTTTATGTTTACGTGTAATGGATTTTAACCTTGTGGAAGGGGAAAAATTTTCTTCATTAAAAGGAAATTCTGGTAACTAAGGAATCTCTCCTATTTGATAATGAACAAGTTAATGATTATAACTAACTATCTATCTATCTATATATATACATATATATATATATATATATATATATATATATATATATATATATATATATATATATATATATATATATATATTACCTTTCCGTTCACGCTCAGTGGCATTGTCAGACGTATAACTACACGCTCAATCCCATCCTTCGGACAGGGGGAGAGGGAATATTCAGACCCTGGCAAGAGGGATTGTGTGTGTGTGTGCATGTCTATCAATATTTAACCGTAATTTTTTGACGGGTCACGTACACTAGTTTGATAGAATAAAGGAAGTTTTCGCTTCCAAAGATGAAGGCAATTTGTAGCAGTAACTCTGGCACCTAAACCACACAAGTCGTAAGGAAAGCTGTTTTTTTTTCAACTCGGAATGATCCATCCGTTTAGGAATAGATGGTAGTTAGATGATTGTCAATGCTGTACCGCACGTGTTTCATACACGCTCATACAATGTAATGATTATCTCTTCCTCTTGTTTTGTTGAAGTTTTTTTATAATTTATTAAGGAAATATTTATTTCAATGGTGTTACTGCTCTTAAAATATTTTATTTTTCCTTTTTTACCTTTCCTCACTGGGCTATTTTCCTCTTGGGGCCCCTGGGCTTATAGCATCCTTCTTTTCCAACTAGGGTTGCAGCTACTAATAATAATAATATTGTTCTTTTCTCTCGCTCTTTCCCTCACTGATAATAGAGCATCCTGGTTAGGCTTACCATAGCATGTTTTAGTTTGTTTGAATGTTTGTGACATTCTTGCTCGCAACTGCTTATACACAAGCTTGTTATTTGTTGAATGAACGTTACATGCATTCACCTCGCTTCTCTGTTAGAACCTAAGAGTTACGTTGTCACAATGTAATACTGACGTCACGAGTGACGTATACCGTAGCGATGACAACGGTCTTTCAAACATTTGGCTCCCGTGCTGGGGATTGAATGCGGTAGGATGGCTTGTAAGATAACTTCAGAACAAGTTATAATTATATCGAACATATGAAGAGGCTCTTCGTGTATAAAAAGATATCGGTAGACATCGGAAAAGATTTTCAGTCTGCCAGTTGTGTAGTGATATATGCAGCGTTTTCTTCTCCTAAGTATAGTTAACGAAATTACTATTTATGGAACTAGTTAGAATTATATATATACATATATACATTATATATATATATATATATATATATATATATATATATATATATATATATATATATATATATATATATATATATATATATATATATATATAAAGTTTCTCAGTGCGGATACCTTAACGTGGCGAAAAGGTTTGTCACAGCCACCTTTACTAGGATGCTTTGCTATGGGAGCATGGTTGGCTAGAGTCCCTGCGGATATGGTTTCGGATAAGAGGCATAGGTTCGAATCTGCCCAGCCAGAAGCTGTTATCATAAATGAATTTTCAGCGGATATACATTCTCAGAGGTAGAATTCGTTATTTAATGTCATTATTTTTAATATATATATATATATATATATATATATATATATGTATATATATATATATATATATATATATATATATATGTATATGTATATATATATATATATATATATATATATATATATATATATATATTTGTGTGTGCTTAGATGCCATTATTGTTAATAAATATATATATTATATATACATATATATATATATATAATTATATATATATATATATATATATCTGTCTGTGCATATACAGTATATATGTTAAAATGTTTTCTTGTAGTCCTTCGTATCCTATACGTCCTGAGAGCAGTGGCCTTCAAGCCGATTCTCACTTTTATTCTGCATAAATAGTATACTTGAACGTTGACCATCTTTATAACACCCATTTCTCAACTAAATAGGGTTTCGTACTCGACGTCTTCGAGAGGGTTCTGAGTTACTACTTTTTTCCTCGTTGGAGTTGTGGCGTTTTCTTACCGAGTTTGCTTTGTTGTCAATATTTTTTCTTTTATTAAATATTATTGCTCTCTACACTCTGGCCTTACCAAATTTTCTTTGTTGTCAATATTTTTTTTTTTATTAAATATTATTGCTTTTCATACTCTGGACTTACTTACCAAATTTGCTTTGTTGTCAATATTTTTTCTTTTATTAAAAATCATTGTTTTTTACGCGCATTACCAAATTTGTTTGTTGTCAGTATTTTTCTTTTATTAAATATTATTGCTCTTTACGCTGTCGTTACCAAATTTACTTTGTTGTCAATATTTTTTCTGTTATTAAATATTATTGCTCTTTGCACTCTGGCCTTACCACATTTGCTTTGTTGTCAATATATTTCTTTTTATTAGATATTATTGCTCTTTAAACTGGCATTACCAAATTTGCTTTGTTGTCAATATTTGTTTTTCTTTTATTAAATATTATTGCTCTCTACACTCTGATCTTAGTAAAATTATTTTGTCGTCAATATTTTTTTTTATTAAATATTATTGCTCTTTACACTCTGGTCTTACCGTATTGGCTTGTTGTCAATATTTTTTTCTTTTATTAAATATTATTGCTCTTCTTACTCTGGCCTTACCAAATTTGCTTTGTTGTCAATATTTGTTCTTTTATTGAATATTATTGCTCTTTATAATCTGGCCTTGACACATTTGCTTTATGTTAATATTTTTTCTTTTATTAAATATTATTGCTCTTTACACTGGCATTACCAAAATTGCTTTGTTGTCAATATTTTTTTCTTTTTTTTTTTTTTAAATAATATTGCTCTCTACTCTCTGACCTTAGCAAAATTGCTTTGTTGTCAATATTTATTTTTTTTTTCAAATATTATTGCTCTTTACACTCTGGCCTTACCAAATTTGCTTTATTGTTAATAATTTTTCTTTTATTAAATATTATTGCTCTTCACACTCTGGTCTTAGCATATTTGCTTTGTTGTCAATGTTTTTTCTTTTATTAAATATTATTGCTCTCTACACTCTGGCCTTAGCAAAATTGCTTTAATGTCAATATTATTTCTTCTATCAAGTATTATTGTTCTTTACGCTGGCATTACCACTTTTGCTTTGTTGTCAATATTGTTTTTTTATTAAATATTATTGCTCTTTACGCTGGCCTTTACAAATTTGCTTTGTTGTCGATATGTTTTCTTTCATTAAATATTATTGCTCTTTACACTCTGGCCTCACCAAATTGTCCTTTTTGTCAATTTTTATTCCTATATATCATTGTTTTTTACAGCCTAGCTTTGCATATTTTTTATTATAGTTTTCTCATGGGTTCGTGTCGCACGAGTGTAGAATTTAAATATGTTCTTAAGACTGTTACAGTGAATATTGTGAAGATTTTATAATAAACTTTTCTATGTTTTAAAGACTCGTTTAGATTTCTTCTCTTATATTGAATCATATGCAAAATAAAGGACTCAAAATGTAACTTCTCAGGCTGAAATGGGGAACTAAAGATGGGGAAAAATCTGGAGAGAAACTTCTTAAGAACACCAGAAACTATAATTAGCAGGCGATTCTGAATTTAAGTTTTGAAAAAAAAAGTCTTGAGAAGTAAACCCATTAGGTACGCTTCAGCAGTCTTTCACAGCAAGTAGATTTAAAGATGAAAAATTAGGGGTTCGGGAATAACTTTTTACGAGCGAAATTTGATTTAAGAGAGAATGTATCGAAGGAAATTAAATTTTCCTGGGAAAACACGTATGCTTCGTTTTTTCTTTTTCCTTTTTTTTTTTTTTTTTTTTTCAAATCAAGAAAATAATTAGACGATTATTGAGTTATGAAAGTAACCTTAAAATTTTATCAAAAGTCTTTTTTTTTTTTTACAAAGACGACAATTCAGAGAACGGTTCACTTCAATAATTATCGAGGCAAGAAGTTATAAAAAACAGATATCCAATCTATAATTCCAGGAGTTAAAACGGAATAATTCTTCAATATAAAAGATAGTTATACAGAAAAAAATCTCCCTCCAGAAAGTGAACAGATACATCCTTTGCAAGCCTTCATGGAATTGCGAGGTTGCAATTTTTTCTGGTGACGCTTATTGCGGGCAAAGGGAGCCACGTCTGCACCTAACCGGAATCCACGAATAATTCGATTTCTGGAAAATTCACGGGAGGCAAGATCGCCCCCACCAGCAGAAGTGGTACTTGCGAAGATAATAAGATACAATTCTCGGTAGAGTAGCAGAATAGAGAACCCCATCCCTCTCTCTCTCTCTCTCTCTCTCTCTCTCTCTCTCTCTCTCTCTCTCTCTCTCTCTCTCTCTCTCTCTCGTCTGATGGTAAGCTGATAAGGCTTCTTGCATTTGCTTTTATTATTTCATGGTATGCTTTCGTCTGTATACAGTCATTCATGGATTTATTGGAAAGTTTTAAGAATGTGCAATTGTTTAGATGCATGGGTGATGTCAGAATTCTCTCTCTCTCTCTCTCTCTCTCTCTCTCTCTCTCTCTCTCTCTCTCTCTCTCTCTCTCTCTCTCTCTCTCTCTCTCTCGTCATTCGACTGATGGTAAGCTGATGAGGCTTCATGCATTTGCTTTTATTAATTCATGGTATGCTTTCGTCTGTATACAGTCAGTCATGGATCTATTGGAAAACTATAAGAATGTGCAATTGTCTAGATGCATGGGTGATGTCAGAACCTGTTGGCGTGTAATAGGAAAATTAGATTATTTAGATATACAGATGATGCCAGAAGCTTTTGGAAAGCAATAAGAATATCTAATTGTTTAGATAAATGGATGGGGCTAGAAGCTATTGACAAGCAATAGGAAAGTAGAACTCTTCAGCAGATGCAATATATATATATATATATATATATATATATATATATATATATATATATATATATATATATGTGTGTGTGTGTGTGTGTGTGTGTGTTTGTGTATGTGTATGTGTCTGTGTCTGTGTGCACATACTGTACGTATATGCATGCACATATAGAAGGTATAAATATGTATATGTGTATATTTGCTTATATATTTACACATATAGAATATATATATATATATATATATATATATATATATATATATATATATATATATATATATATATATATGTATGTATATATATATATATATATATATATATATATATATATATATATATATATATATATATATATATATATATATATATGTATATATATATATATATATATATATATATATATATATATATATATATATATATATATATATAAATCTACATTTATACATTTAGTCCATGAGCCAGATGAGAAGTCGGTACCATCTGGGGGCACCAAACGAAACTTATTTTTTATTGATTGCCAACCCATACCATTAACAAAAATGTATGATGGATTTTTCAATCTCACGGCTTAAGATTTTTATGACCGTTATAAGTTTTTATGCAAAAAAACAAAAAAACGAAAAACATACTATTTTATCACTAAATGTTCCAACTCACAACTGCTTGTGGGTGCTGAATAGAAAGATAATTTCATTAGAAAATGTGTTATTTGTGTTTGATATTCTTACATGAATGGATGAAATAGATTTAACTGATAATTTATCAATTACATGTTAACATGTACAGTTCATATGTGGTCTATGAAAAGTATTTGTTTCTTCGAATCGACTATACTATTTCACAGAACCTTCTTCTACATCTATTTATATTTTTTCAGATGATAGTGTGACTGTAAGAAGCTCAATAAAATCACCAGCAAAAAGACAGAAAGTGCTATCATCAATAGAGAGGACTTGCATTATTTGTTCCAAACAAACTTCTGAAACATATTTGACAAAGGCCCGAGATGACCAGTCTATTTGTACGTTAGTCGACGCAGCCAGAATAAGGAATTTTGATCCTATCTTAACTCTCGAAAAACATGGGTATGGTGAAAAGCTGTTCTACCATAGAGACTGTAGGTCTAAGTTCACACACAAGAAAACACTTCAGCAGTTGAATAAAGAACCCGACTTTGAGCCATAATTTTCAAACGAAAGAGATCCTCCCGTTGTCCAACAACATCTCGTGTCCTAGGCCATATCTGCATCTTCTGTGAGAAAGAAAGCAAGTATATGCCTGGTTCAAATACCAGAGAGACACTATTCCAATCCAGGGAACTCAGGTCAGATGAAACAATTTGGAGAGTGGCTCAGAACAAACTGGACTATAGAATAGTGGCAATCACAGCCAGAGATTTGTTTGCTGCCGAGGCCCATTACCTTAGATCATGTTATCGTAAGTACACCCGGGGAGAGAAAGAGAAAACACCAGCGGCTTCTGACAAAGATGAAGCTTATCAAGCAGCAGAACAGCAGTCTTACGGTCCATTATTCCAGTATGTGAGAGACATTATTTCCAAAACCAACAGTCCTAAGAATGACAGAGCTTACTGTAGGGTTAGTCCGCTACTTACAGACATGTGGCATCAATGATGTAAAACCTCATACTAAGAAACACCTTCGTCGGAAATTAGAATGTGAATTTAAGGAGTCGCTTCATTTCGTCCACGATGACAAAGGAAAACTTCTGGTATATCCAGATAATCTTCCCTTAGACCATGTAGTGGCAGCCATAATGTAGGTTGAAGAACAAATGCTTGAAATAAAATACTCCGAAAATATTGACAACATTATCAAACTTTCTGCAAACCACTTGAGAGGGCAGATTAAGAAGATATCCTGCTGAACTGAATTCTGATTATACTGAACTACCAAAATCTCTAGAGATGTTCCTAAAGATTCTGCTTCATGGTGAGACAAAAGAATTAACTATGAAAATGGAACATGTTGTCCAATCGATAGGCCAGGATTGTATTTATGCTGTCAGCAGAGGGAATGTCGTTCCTGCCAAACACATATTGCTGCCTTGGGGTGTAAAATCACTCACAGGAAATGTTGATCTTATCAAGATGCTCAATCGCCTTGGTCATGGAATTTCCTATTCGAAGCTGGAAGAGACAGACACTGCACTCTGTCTTCAGAAGCAAAGGAAAGAAGCAGACCAAGGCATAGCCCTCCCATTATCTTATTCCTACTTCACTTGCTTTCGACAACATTGATAGGCTTGAAGAAACTTTGAGTGATGGGGGTACACTACATAGAGTGAATGGGATCATCATACAGCCACAGGTTCACACAGCAAAACCCCCAGAAAAGTGACAACAGGTTATTTGCACATATGATACTTGTTGCTTCGTCTAGAAAACTTAGCATGAAGGAAGTTCTAAAACATCCACTTGGTCCCGTGCCCTGGTCGTTAGCCAACACAGATGGTTCACCAAGGAAGACGAACAAAGAAGCTCTAGCGAGAAAACTAGAGGCCAAGCATCACCTTGCTGAAGAGATGGAATATCCTTCTGCTTGTATCATTGACGGGATGAGTATTGTTCAAAAGATGAATGGTGACAAGCTTACTTTTGAAGAGCTGGTGGAACAGATGGTTATTTCTGTCATTCGGACTAGTGCTTGCAGTGAACGCATTGGTGTTGTTTTTTTATGTTTATCGGCAGCTATCTTTCAAAGGAGCAAAGAGGTCCATACGAGGTTCAGAAAGTGGGATATGTTTCACTAACATTATTCCTGGTCACAAGATCCTTCAATGGAGACGTCTCCTATCCTGCCATGCTAGTATGACGAAACTGATCAGCTTCCTCGTCAGCCAATGAAAGAAGTCCAGCATGCGAGAAAAACTGGGTGGAAAAACTATGTATGTCACATGTGATAACCTTTGCTTCAGACTCACACGTAATGATGTTATTGAAGAAGACAATCTGAAAACGTCCCAGGAGGAAGCGGACACCAGAGTCATCTTTCACGCGAAACATGCAGCTCCTCATGTATCGTCCATCATCATGATAGCTGAAGATACGGACATCATTCTTCTCTGCCTTGCCTTCCACAAAGAAATTGACTGCAGTATGTATGTGAAATGTGGTACAGCTACTCGAACCAGATATATCAGCATCTCCAAAGTGTCAGCTGGCCTGGGCCATGATGTGTGTGCTTCTCTTCTCGGATAACATTCATTTACAGGATGTGACACAGTCAGCGCTTTTAGTGGTCGAGGAAAGCTAGCTGCACTGAAACTGCTTATGACACATGATCACTTCTGAGATGTCTTCTTCAAAATTGGGGAAGAGTGGCAGCTCAAAGATGAAATTTTTCAGATCTTGGAAGAATTTACATGCCTACTCTACGTTATTCACTCAGAAATCTGTGATGTTAACGAGATGCGCTATGGACTGTTCAGGGTGAAGGATGGACATGTAGAGTCTGCACAGCTGCCCCCCTGTAAGGACTATCTCTATCTACATGCTGAGAGAGCCAACTATCAGGCTGCCATCTGGTATCGTGCACTGAAGGCAGATCCAAAAGTGCCAAGCCCACTGGAGTGCAAAGGCTGGTCGTTGGGTGACGATGGAAAACTGCAGATAAATTGGATGACAGGAGCACCAGCTTCGAATGTAGTCCTGGAGTTCCTCTCCTGCAAATGCAAGAAGTCATGCAAGCTGTCATTCTGCCAGTGTATTGTGAATGGACTGCCCTGTACTCAGGCCTGTATCCTGCAGGATTGCAAAAACATGAAGGATGACGATGTTGGTGATATGCAAGAAGGTGGATCAGATAGTGACAGCGACATTAAAAGCCAATAAACATTTAAGGTTTCCTTTTATGTATAATACAATGTAGTCATACACTGATGGGTATGGACTGATTTTGCATAAATGGTAGCATTGTTGTATAGGCTTATACAGGTATCTGGAAAATTTAATTTATGTTGATTATGTATGATGTTTTCACTTTATTTTAATTTTCATTTAATGAGTTATTCTTGTCATTTTTGTTATCAAATACTGTAATGGATAATCTAAAAAGGTTCCAATGCATATGTAACAGCTTATAAAATGCAATTTAAACATAAAGCTTTCAGGTTTGTGGATCTGAATAAATTCCCATGAGTATTTTATTGCACAAGAATAAAGTTGTCTGTTATTGCTGTTGGAAATATGACGTTTTATGATTAGACCCCACCCACAAATCAACGGCTCTATTGACCTTAAGCTGTGAGTTACACATGTCCATCATGCTGCATTGTGTTGCAGATACATATAGCTATCAGAAAATACCAAAAATGTTTGGTGCCCCCAGATGGTACCGATTGGTCAATATCAGGGTGCTGGCTCACGGACTAATTAATACATTCCTTTATTTCCAGGTCCACAAGAGGTCGAATAAAGAAGTCCAGACTTCTGCAAGTCAAGAAGAGTGGATGCAGTACCATTTCCTGCATGCTGAATGTCTGTGACAGCTGTATTGGACCAATATTTATAGTAGGGTGAGTACCCAATATATTACTACCATTAATTCTATTTTTTCATTTAGATTGAAAAAAAGAGCAACTCTATATACAAAATTTCCACAAAATGCGATGTGTTTTTATTCAACACAACTAAAACTTATCTATTTTTTCCCACATAATGTCAGTAGCGTTAATTAAAGTATATATATAAAAATATTCATTGAAAGTAGGCATGCAACAAAATTTAGGTGTGTAATTATGGTACCGGTACTTATTTGCTGAAAATTTTGGGGGAGAATTTGGTGTATTGCATCATTTTGAATAGGATTTCTACTCGGAGACAAATTTGTTTGCAGAATATTGTTGATGTAATCAGTACAAATGCTCTAACACTCATACACACAAACACACGCAATATATATATATATATATATATATATATATATATATATATATATATATATATATATATATATATATATATATATATATATATACACACACATGTAGTATATACATACACACATATATATACAGTATATATATATATATATATATATATATATATATATATATATATATATATATATATATATATATATATATTTTTGGGCTCAAGCCATGTCGTCCTGATGGAAGTTCCTATAGGGTAGCTTCCTAGGGTATATTACAACTACGGCGATATTCCCAGAGAATTTACCTTAAGGTACCAGAATTCTAACTCCTGGAGCGAGTATCCCTCGTGAAAGGGATATCGCGACATATCAGAGGACGTATTCTAGACACGTCACATGGCAATCTACTACCTAAATAGAGATTCGTCTCGTAGGAGGGAGATTGACGAGATACGAATTCGGGAAGAAAAAGGGGGGAGCCGCTCTCAAGGCCTCCCAATCCCCCGATTCGTATGCGTGCCTGGCGCCAATCCTGGCGCCATCTGTATTCCTTTTTGCGTAGCTTAACAACTCGGTGTTTTTTCCTGTTTTTCTCGCAAATCTTGGATTTATTCAGCTTTTCATGGCTTCTCCGTCTTCGTTGGCCTCGGATAAGTTGAGTATAGTGTCTGTTATGTATAAATGTAGGCTCTTGGTAAAATTTTGAGTGATTAATAGGATTAATCTTTGATACAAGAGCCGTAGCCTACCAGAGGTGTCCTGGACACTGTCACTCGCTAGGTATAAATTAGTTAGTCAGAGTGACATTCCTGGTTGTTTTGCTTAATAAATTTTAGCTATTTAGCGTTACATAGGATTTCCTTTCGTGCTTAGTATTATTTGGCGAAGTATTCGCCATTCTGGCCTACGCTAGGCCATGTAGCCTAGTCGTTTGGTCCTAGTACTTAATGCATGATTTTGGTTTTTCCGAGTGTAATTAAAAGTTTATTAAAGCTTTAGGCTATTTTTTATACATTTTAGACTGTGTGGAATATTTCCAAGATTGTATACGTGAGAGTTTCGGTGAATTAGGTAATCGATTCTCTTGGTGCCTAGGTTAATTGCTTATGGAGCCTTAGTATACTTTATTATTCTCCCCGGTTGCTTTCTTTTCTTCGGAGAAGGTATGCAATCCCTTTCCCTCTGTTTAAGCCTTGGGCTTATCCCTAAGTGGTTTTTTCCGAATTTATTT
This sequence comes from Palaemon carinicauda, assembly GCF_036898095.1. NCBI lineage: Eukaryota > Metazoa > Arthropoda > Malacostraca > Decapoda > Palaemonidae > Palaemon > Palaemon carinicauda. Next base: position 16,013,181 of record NC_090737.1, read on the forward strand.
TCGATAAAACTATACTAGGGTGTTACTGTACCTTCCTGTTCCAGCAGAGTCTGGTTCAAAGAGGGACAGAACAACAGAGTTTTTTAGTCTGGTCCGTGTTGTCTGGCTTGGGGCAGAGTTCCCCTCGCTGACCTAACACTTTTAAAGGGAGCTTAGCTCCCTTAGGTCACTATCGAAGGTTTCTGTAGTATGATTCCTCCCTTTGTGATCGACCAGACTAAAGTCCTGTTGCTGTTCTTGGGGAGGATAAAATCTTCCCTTGGGAATAGCAACGCCTTCCTTGCTTTGGTGCTTTGGAAGCTGGCAAGTATTGCTGGCCCTTTCCCTTAGATCTCCCTTAGGCTAAGACAGAGTTCTTGGCTGCGGGTGATCTGTCACTAAAGCAAGGTTGGCAGGACCCTTTTGTCCCTTCCCCCTCTATCTCCGTAATGGCCTTGCCATTACTGTACTGTACCTTGCCGGCCGGCAGAGCTGGCCGGCAGGGGTATTACTGTACTGTACGTCATTCTACTTCTGGACCTAGTATAGGTTGGGATGTGGAATTGACTAAGGCCATTGCCGGCCGGCTGAGATGCTGGCCGGCAAGGGTCTTATGTTTTCGAGTGCTGCCCGGACCTCTCTTGGTCCCTCATCCATGCCTGCCGACAGAGCCGGACGGCATTGGTCAAGGAAGCCTGAATTAAGTTTCTCCCCTTCCTTATATGCACTCTTTCGGTTGCCGGGCTTGGGGGGTGGTGTACACTCTTATCCCGGCATCCATTCTATTTTCTTCTAGTGCTGTACCTGTCCCGGCAGCCGGCCTATGAGGCCGGCTGCCGGCTTGTGAGGCCGGCAGCCGGGCAGGGGTAGTCTTCTGGTTCTTTTGCTGCCGGCTGGCATCGGTCTTGGACCTTTGCCGGCCGGCTTATGTCAGTCCTTGTCTGCCGGCCACCAAGAGTGTGGCCGGCAGCTAGGTACTACCTTGTGTAGTTACTGGCCGGCAGTCATTGCCGGCCAACACTGGCTGTTGCTGGCCGGCAGCTACTGCCGCCGGCACAGGCATTTGAACCAGAAGGCTGCCGCCCTATAGCTGTTAAGTAGTATACTTTAAAGCTAATTGTGGTGTGTGCCGGCCGGCAAAGGCAGGCCGGCACACATCCTCCTATACTGTACTAGTATTCTTCTGTATAGCATATACAGTAAGAAGAAAACTATAGTAAAAGTTTAGGTACAGCACTGTATCTTCTAACACTATTGTGTTTTCTTGCACAGCCCTTTGCTGTTGCCCTCAGACAGGAAGCAGAGTCTTCCCCGTCTATTATCCAGGATTTTAAAATCATTGCCTAGGTGTGAGCTCCACCTGTTTCCTCTGGAAACCTTGCATTGGTTACTCTAGTAGAGATAAACCATTTTGATTTTATTATCTGGAAGGCTGCAGCAATGGGTTGTGAGGGAAACACAAGTGTGTGTCTTTAATTTCTGAATTGTTATGCTATACTATGCATATCCAGTGATACATAGTTCACTTGATACTCATGGAAATTTCTTCTCTTTACAGAAGGACACTCCGAAGTGGGGAAGTGCTTTCTGCAATGTCAGCAGCAAGAACCTCTGCGGACATGAGTTTTGTAGGAGACACGCAGCATACGCTGTCTCCAAGGATGATCTCCGGTATTGGGACCCTCAGGTATGTACTGTGTGCACTAACCTGATTAATGAGACATTTAAATAGCTAGGAAGAAGCTTCGTACCTGGGTAAGGGGCTTCCAAAAGTACACTTCTGGCCCTTATCTTCCAAGTGAGAAGATGAGGGCGTATCTTTTCCCTAAGGCATCAGCTGATGCAGTGATTCCCCAGCCTCAAGAGGAGATCCCCTAAGTTCAGATCCAGGTGGATGCTGAAGTCGCGGTCGCGATGCAAGACATCCAGCTAAATGACAGGATATATGATGTGGACGGGTGTCAGGAGGAAGACCTCCTTGCAGAAGCCCAGGATGAAATTCAAGCCCCTCTACATCGGCCGGTCTCCCAGTAGAGCTGGGACAGGCCCTCTCTTCTATTGTTGGAATGATCCAACAAATGCAGAAGGAGAATCAGGAGAAGGCGGCTGCAATGGAACTGCGAATGCAGTGCCTTGCAGAATCACATGGGCCCCAGAAAAGCTCAATGTGAAAGACCTTCCTTTGTGCTCGGATGCTAACCCATGGAGGTATGCTGAGCACATGTCGATGACGACTGGAAAGATCGTCATCTCGGATATGCTGGGCTCAGTTCCCCTGGAGGGTGGAATTCTGGCCCAGCAAGGCACCATATCCGGACTGTTATGTCCGGCTGAGGAAGGAACCAGCTTCAAAGGAGGAGGCAGAGCCGAAGGAGGTCATAGTGATGACCATGCTAAGGCTCAAGCTCGACTTTCATCTTCGATGAAAGAGAGGGGCTTCTCTAACTCAAAGGTAGCTGCATTGAATAGGAAGCTCCCTTCCTTTGTGTCCTCGCCTACTAGAGCCTTCCCCCTTTTACAGAAAGGGTTTCTGGCTGTACTAAAAGTAATCGAGGCCGGCAAGTCTTGCCCCTCCCTAGAGGAGTGTAAACCCTTGTCGCTGGCCCTGCCTATGGACCACAAAGATTGGAAGGACGTCCATCTTACGTTCTAAGTGGGAAAGTTGGAGGCTGATATTGCCGGACGTCAGTTCGGCAAGGACCTCCCTAAGCTGTCTGACTTTCTTTTGCGAAGTGAGTTCGATACAAAAGAAAGACTGACTGCCTCAATGTCTCTTCAGACTACTCTCGAGACGATGGCAAGTGACCCCAAGGTCCATGAAATGTTCATGGTAGTGGCCAAGCCTCATCTGGCCACAGTGACGAAGGACCTTTATGGCTTCGTCAAGGCAAGGAGAGCTTGTAGGGAGTTCGTGTTTACCTCGGCTACAGTGAGGCACGAGCTAAAGAAACTAATCTCCTCCAACATTTGGGGAAAAGACCTTTTTCCCTACCGACTTGGTCAAAGAAGTTTTTGATAAAGCCACCTTGGAGAATAGAAACCTTCTCCAGAAGTGGGACCTGGCTATCAAAAGAAAGTCTTCCCCGGATGAGGGTCCTCAACCAAAGAGGAAGACTATGAGGACTAGGCTACCGTCTCGGCCAGCCAAGCCTCTTAGACAGCAACAGCAACTGCAATTGCCATTGCCCCAGTGCCCCAGATCGTGGCACAAACCCCGACCACCTTTCAGTGGGTACCCCAGGCCGTGTCGACACAGTCCACGGCATTCACCCCAGCGTTCGAAGGGCAGTCTACTTCCTTCCGAGCAAAGCCTAGAGGAGCAGCCAGAGGCTCGTCTAGACGCCCCTCAAGGGGAAGGGGATTCAGGGGTGGTCGTGGTCAGGAAGGCAAGACCTCAGGACGGCAGTCCAAGTGAGGTGATACCGGTAGGAGGGAGACTTCTGAAATTTCGGGATCGGTGGACCTTCGATCCCTGGGCCCACAGCCTACTCAAGAATGGATTGGGCGGGAGCTGGTACAGCACTCCACCCCCGTACCTTCGGTTTTTCCAACACTCCACCCCCGTTATGGAGGAGTACGTTCAAGAACGGTTGGAGAAAAAGGGTGAAGCCCATCAATTTCTAAGGGAGGCTGTTTTGTGTTCCCAAGAAAGACTCGGAAAAGCTCAGAGTCATTCTGGACTTGTCGCCACTTAACAAGTTCATAGTGAATTGCAAATTCAAAATGCTAACACTGCAACACATAAGGACCTTACTGCCCAAGAGGGCATATCCGTCTCTATAGACTTGTCAGATGCCTACTGGCACATTCCAATTAGCCATCGACTCTCCCCCTACCTAGGGTTCAGGCTACAGCGAAGACTATACGCCTTCGGAGCCATGCCATTCGGGCTAAACATAGCCCCAAGGATTTTTACGAAGCTTGCGAGCGTAGCTCTCAAACAATTTCGCCTAAAAGGAATTCAGGTAGTAGCCTACCTGGACGACTGGTTGGTGTGGGCAGCATCCGAGACAGAATGCTTGCAAGCTTCCAGTCAGTGATCCAGTTCCTAGAGTACCTAGGCTTCAAGATCAACAGAAAAAGTCTCGACTTTCTCCATCTCAAAAGTTCCAGTGGCTAAGATCCACTGGGACCTTTTGTCACACCGTTTCTCCACCCCAGCGAAGAAAAGGAAGGAGATAGCGGGTTCTGTCAAGAGACTTCAAGATTCCGAAAGGATATCAAGACACGAGCAGGAGAGAGTACTGCGCTCTCTCCAGTTTGCTTCGGTGACAGACCCAGTGCTAAGAGCACAGCTAAAGGATGCAATCGGAGTTTGGAGAAGTTATGCATCAAACGCGTGAAGAGATCTGAGAAGACCAGCCGCTTCGGCTAAGTACTCTTCTCAGGCCTTGGTCCCAAGCCAGACATCTAAAGAAGTCAGGTTCTTCTTCAGCCACCTCCCCCGTCGGTGATGATTCACTCAGACGCCTCGAAGGAGGGATGGGGAGGTCACTCTCATCGGAAAAAAGTCCAGGGGACTTGGTCCAGGCTATTCAAGACCTTTCTCATAAAACTTTCTAGAAGCTAGGGCAGTGCTCCTTACCTTAAAGAAAGTCTCCCCGCGTCATTCGTTCCACATAAAGTGGTAATAGACAGCGAGGTAGTTGTAAGATACTTGAATCGACAAGGATCGAGGTCACCACCTCTCAACCAGGTGATGTTGGCCGTCTTCCGATTGGCGGAAAAGAAGAAGTGGTACCTGTCGGCAGTTCACCTTCAAGGAGTCCGCAATGTGACAGCGGACGCTCTATCCAGGTTCACACCGATAGAGTCAGAATGGTCCTTAGACGCAGGATCATTCTCCTTCATTCTGAATCAGTCCCAGAACTGCAGATAGACCTCTTTGCGACGAAAGACAACAAGAAGTTGCCCCTGTACGTGCCCCGTACGAGGACCCCTTAGCGGAAGCAGTGGACGCGATGTCCCTCGACTGGAACAGATGGTCCAAGATTTATCTGTTCCCTCCTCACAACCTTCTGTTGAGGGTCCTCAACAAACTGAGATCCTTCAAAGGGTAGCGGCAATAGTGGCCCACAAGTGGCCGAACAGCGTGTGGTTCCTCCTGGCATTGGAACTGTAGCTGAAGTTTGTACCACTACCAGATCCAGTTCTGACCCAGCGAGTCCAGAAGTCAACTGTCTGCAAGGGTTGGCAGCCTACAGTTCATGATTTTCTCTCCCTAGCGGTGAGAAAGCGTTTCGGGATTTCGAAAGCCAGTATAGACTTCATTGAGGAATATAAATGCAAATCTACTAGAAGGCAATATGAGTCATCTTGGAGAAAATGGGTGGCCTCTTGTCAAGGCGAAGATTCCGCAGGAGATCTTGACAGACTTCTGCTTATCTTTTTTCCCCACCTCCATGGTCAAGGGTTGGCAGCGAACACGATTTCAGCGTGTAAGTCTGCTTTGACAAGACCCATTCTATATGCCTTCCAGGTCGACCTAGGTAACGAGATCTTTAATAAGTCCCGAAAGCCTGTGCTAGGCTCAGACCTTCAGCACCTCCAAAGCCCATTTCATGGTCTTTAGACAAGTTCTTCATTTCGCTTCTCTGTTGAGCAATGAAGAATGTGCGTTAAAGGATTTGACACAAAAAGTTATTTTCCCTAATTTGCACTCGCGTCCGGGGCCAGGGTTAGTAAGATTGTAGCCTCTCGAGAGAGGCAGGTCGTGTTCAGTTCCTGGATGGGGAAGAACTGAACCTGTTTCCGGATCCTACGTTTCTCGCCAAGAATGAGTTACCCACCAACAGGTGGGGTCCCTGGAGAATCTGCCCTCTGAAAGAAGATGCATCTCTATGTCCAGTAGAATGCCTAAAGGTCTATCTTCATAGAACTTCAGACTTCAAGGGTGGTCAACTATTCAGGGGAGAAACATCAGGCTCAAATTTATCTCTGAATCAACTCAGAGCGAAAATCACATATTTTATTCGCAGAGCGGATCCTGACAATACACCCGCAGGTCACGATCCGAGGAAAGTTGCCTCATTCTTAAATTTCTTTAATTGCATGGATTTTGAACATCTCCATTCATACACTAGCTGGAAGTCTTCCAGAGTGTTCTTTCGCCACTATGCGAAGCAAGTAGAGGAACTAAAAGAGATCTGTGGTAGCAGTGGGTCGCGGTGTTAACCCTACTGTTTAACTCTGCGAGGAACAGTGGTCTTAATTGGGACGATTAATTCCAGGGTGAGTGTGTAGTTACATACTGTACTACAAACTAAGTGAGGGCACTGTGTTGCCCATCCAGACTGTTCCATTTCCGAAGGTGAACCTAGCATAAGTGCAGACATGTGTGCCGAGCGTTTCTAACGCTAATGTCATTGATTTGTAATACAGGCTTTTATGACTTTGATACCTCGGTATCTTAAAAGTGGCATCTAATGTTTTTCTTTCAGACAAACAAGCCCTGTTTACTATCATACTTATGCTTAAAGTTTTGGGTTATCCTCTTCTTATATATATATATATATATATATATATATATATAATTGTGGTTAACCTGTCTATTTATTGCCTGTCAATAATCTGGTTCTTGAGAACCTTGCGTCTCCTTCACCTGTGTCAATTTACTGGTATAATTGAGCATTCATTCTATGTACCTTATCTGGGATAATTCTAATAGAATTGTTCCTTTATGCAAGCTATGTTGCATTGGTTTTCCTCCTATGCGGATATAAAACCTTTGTCCAATACAAGTATTGTGCGGAAAACTGGTCGATATTTCATATTGACGCAGTGGTCCTTTACAAACTATGCTTTACTTAATATAGGGCGAGACCACTATATTAGCTTGCCTGGTATTCGTACATAGATATATGTACTCTTCGAGACTTTTCCAGAGTCTAGTAGGACTCTTCCCTGTAGGGGGCAGGAAGCTCTAACATAGTTTATAGTTAGTTGAAAAGATATATAACGGTAACATCTTAGGTCTCTAGGTCTAGTCGACCGGGAAAAAAAAAATTACCTCCGGGGAGTACGGCACGTTCTGAGAATCCACAGATACAGTAATGCTCTGGTACACTTCCATCAGGACGACATGGCTTGAGCCCAAAAAACGGATTTTGAGCGAAGCGAAAAATCTATTTTTGGGTGAGATGGCCATGTCGTCCTGATGGACCCGCCCTTGCCTTTCTAAGAAAGGACTGTAGGACCCCTCCCTACATACAGTATCTGTAGCACCTCGTGTACGCTACAAGGAATACAGATGGCGCCAGGATTGGCGCCAGGCACGCATACGAATCGGGGGATTGGGAGGCCTTGAGAGCGGCTCCCCCCTTTTTCTTCCCGAATTCGTATCTCGTCAATCTCCCTCCTACGAGACGAATCTCTATTTAGGTAGTAGATTGCCATGTGACGTGTCTAGAATACGTCCTCTGATATGTCGCGATATCCCTTTCACGAGGGATACTCGCTCCAGGAGTTAGAATTCTGGTACCTTAAGGTAAATTCTCTGGGAATATCGCCGTAGTTGTAATATACCCTAGGAAGCTACCCTATAGGAACTTCCATCAGGACGACATGGCCATCTCACCCAAAAATAGATTTTTCGCTTCGCTCAAAATCCGTTATATATATATATATATAAATATATATTATATATATATATATGTATGTATGTATATATAATATTCATATATATATATATATATATATATATATATATATATATATATATATATATATATATATATATACATACTTGTATGTGCGTGTTTATTTGGGCGTGTTTGAGTACAGGTATGTACGTGCACGGTTTTGTGTGTACGTGTAAGCGTGCTCGTCTTCACCACCAGTCCATTGCTGAAAACAGCAGGGAACACCAAACGAAAAGCAAAACTAATCCCATCAATTCCTTATAATCAGAATAAATGGTAATATTTATATCGAATTTGTACAACGCTGCGTCTCTTTGTGCGCCCTAAAGTATCCATCCTGGAGTTTGAATCGAACCGTTCTATTAATAACGAAATCAAGTTTGCTTTGTTCATTTCTTGGAACCTTTAATGGTTTTTCCGTTATTATGATGCCGTTTGTTAAAGTATTCGTATAATATTGATTTGCATGGTGGTAAGATATTCGTGTGTTATCATGATTCCTTTTGATAGAATATTCGTATGATTTTATTATGGCGTTTAATAACATATTTTTGTTATGACGCCTTTTGATAAAGTATTTGCCTGGTATTACTATGCACTGTAATATGATGTTATCATGTTATTACGATGTATTTTGGTGAAATATTTGTATCATTATGATGCATTTTGATAGAATATTCATATATAGATTATTGCATTTTCATAAAATATTCGTTTTTTATGATAATGCACTTTGATAAAATCATTATCCTATAAGGGTATTTGATTTGTTGCATTTTGATAAAATATTCATATATTGTTTACTGCATTTTCATAAAATATTCTTTTATGAAAACTCATTTTGATGAAATTATCATATAAGGGTATTGGATTTTCTTAATATTTATTCTCAGCTTTTTGTGTAAATAAAAAAACACGATGCTTGAGCGGGGTGGGGGGGGGGGGGGGGTTACGCATCCTCAGCATTTGTCTGTCAGCTCACAGTGTGTCTGTCTTTCAGGTCACAGTGTGTCTGTCTGTCTGTCTGTCAGGTCACAGCATGTCTGTCTGTGTCTGTCTGTCTGTGTCTGTCTGTTTGTCAGGTCACGGCGTGTCTGTCTGTCTGTCTGTCAGGTCACAGCATGTCTGTCTGTCAGGTCACAGCGTGTCTGTCTGTCAGGTAACAGCGTGTCTGTCTGTCTGTCTGTCAGATCACAGCGTGTCTGTCTGTCTGTCTGTCAGGTCACAGCGTGTCTGTCTCTTTCTGCCTTTCAGGTCACAGCGTGTCTGTCTGTCAGGTCACAGCGTGTCTGTCTGTCTATCTGTCTTTCAGGTCACAGCGTGTCTGTCTGTCTGTCTGTCTTTCAGGTCACAGCGTGTCTGTTTGTCTGTCTGTCTGTCAGGTCACAGCGTGTCTGTCTGTCTGTCTGTGTGTCATGTCACAGCGTGTGTCTGTCTGTCTGTCTGTCAGGTCACAGCGTGTCTGTCTGTGTGTCTGTCAGGTCACAGCGTGTCTGTCTATCTGTCTGTCTGTCAGGTCATAGCGTGTCTGTCTGTCAGGTCACAGCGTGTCTGTCTGTCTGTCTGTCAGGTCACAGCGTGTCTGTCTGTCTGTCTGTTAGTCAGGTCACAGCGTGTCTGTCTGTCAGGTTACAGCGTGTCTGTCTGTCTGTGTCTCCACGGAAAACCCGGCGCGAAAATATGGGAACGAGATGAGAAAATATGCATCGAATTTCATGACGGATGAATAACTTATCAGATTTTTCTTAGTCGAGAAGGGTTTTTTTTTTGTGTCCTTTTTGTGTGTGTGTGTGTGTGTGTGTGTGCGTGTGTTTTCCGCTGACGCCGTTTGAAACGTAAATATGCATCGAGAATGAACGGGAAACATTCTAATCATACAGGTGAGTCATGCATGAAGAGAGAGAGAGAGAAAGAGAGAGAGAGAATTTTCCCATAAACATAACATCGTTATGTTTATCGTTAAATATATATATATATATATATATATATATATATATATATATATATATATATATATGTTTTCAAAATCCATATCAAAAGCCTTATTAAAGTCCAATTTTTAAAAATCAAGTAGTTTAAAGGTTTAAAAGCCGCCCATGAATGGCCGAGGCAAGGGTCAGTGACATTGGCCCAGCAAGAGACTGACCATATACACACATGATCAGTGCCCAAGCCCCTTCTCCAACCAAGCTAGGACCAGTGAAGGCCAGGCAATGGCTGCTGATGACTCAGCAGATAGACCTATAGGCTCCCCCAAACCCCCCACTCTTAGCCCACAAAGATGGTGAGGATGCAGATGCTAAAGAAACTAAAGGCAGTAGTTTGGCCTGGGCACCAGCCGCCTGTTGAGATACTACCACTAGAGAGTTATTGTGTCCTGTGACTGGCCAGGCAGAACTACATTGGATTCCTCTCTCTGGTTACGGATCCTTTTTTCTTTGCCTACACATACACCGAATAGTTTGGCCTATTATTTACACATCCTCTGTCCTGATACATCTAACACCACTGAGATTATCAAACTAATTCTTCGTTCAAGAAGTTTCTGTAATTGTTCAGTGGCTACTTTCCTCTTGGAAATGGTAGAAGAGACTTTAGCTGTGGTAAGCAGCTCTTATAGGAAAAGGGCACTCCAAAATCAAACTATTGTTCTCTAGTTTTGGGTAGGGCCATAGCCTCTGTACCATGGTCTTCCACTGTCTTCGATTAGAGATCTCTTGCTTGAGGGTACACTCGGGCTCACTGTCTTATCTTATTTCTCTTCCTCTTGTTATTTTTTGAAGTTTTTATAAGAAAGATTTATTTCAATGTTGTTACTGTTCTTAAAATATTTTATTTTGATTGTACATTATTTCTCTTGTAGTTTATTTATTTCCTTGTTTATTTGTGCTCATAGCATCCTGCTTTTCCAGCTAGGGTTGTAGCTTAACTATTAATAATAATAATAATAATAATAATAATAATAATAATAATAATGATAATAATAATTAAATTTGAGTGGGACTCGAACCCCAGTCTGGCGATCACTGGGCAGGGATGTTTTTAGCCGGTTTTCAAAGTCTTTTAAGTCTCCTATTTATGTTAAGTAATTAACTTTCTTATTACAATCTATTCATTCTTTATTCTAATGATATTAGTTTTCGCTATATTCTTATTCTTCTTATTCTCGAATCTGGAGCATATACGGACATGAAGTTTATTACTTTCACGACCTAATTATATTAAGGCATTTATTTTTCCCCTCCTTTATTCGTGCCAGGACTGCACGAGGACATTAGACAGCCAGAGTCCAAATCGGCCTTTGAAATAACAACGAAGCATTCCAGCAATGACGGGGTTTCGATAATGGCTGGGCAAACACTCCCGTGCCGCGTTCCCGTTAATAACAAGCTACGCATTCCCCCGATGCGCGTGTGCCGTTATGGACACGATATTTTCCGAGTGACCTTGTGATGTGGTTCTTTAATGACGATCGTTCATGTGGGGGTATTGCTTCGCTTGTTTTTACGGATTAATGGCCCTGACGGGGACTGGCTTTCTCTGTGTCTTTGCTGTCTTGCGTTTGTTCACAAGATAAAAAGAAAGACACAGTGAAGATTATGAATTTGAAAGGATCACTGGATAATTGATGTACCCTGTTATAAGGATAACAAGAAAGAAGGAAAAAAAGAGTAAAGATTATGAAAAGAGCGAAATAAAACGAGTAAAGATTATGAATTTGAAAGGATCACTGGATAATTGATGTACCCTGTTATAAGGATAACAAGAAAGAAGGAAAAAAAGAGTAAAGATTATGAAAAGAGCGAAATAAAACGAGTAAAGATTGTGAATTTGAAAGGATCACTGGATAATTGATGTACCCTGTTATAAGGATAACAAGAAAGAAGGAAAAAAAGAGTAAAGATTATGAAAAGAGCGAAATAAAATGAGTAAAGATTATGAATTTGAAAGGATCACTGGATAATTGATGTACCCTGTTATAAGGATAACAAGAAAGAAGGAAAAAAAAGAGTAAAGATTATGAAAAGAGCGAAATAAAACAAGTAAAGATTATGAATTTGAAAGGATCACTGGATAATTGATGTACCCTGTTATAAGGATAACAAGAAAGAAGGAAAAAAAGAGTAAAGATTATGAAAAGAGCGAAATAAAACGAGTAAAGATTATGAATTTGAAAGGATCACTGGATAATTGATGTACCCTGTTGTAAAGACAACATAGAAGTTGTGTTTCTTGAAAAAAAGAAGAAAAAAGAGTAAAGATTATGAAAAGAGAGAAAGAAAAAAAGGAAAGATTATGAATTTGAAAGGATAACCGGATAATTGATTTACCGTGTTATAAGGATAACATGAAAGTTATCGTGTTACTAGAACAAAAGAACGAAAGAAAAAGAGTAAAGATTATTAATTTGAAAGGATAACTAGATAATTCATGTACCCTGTTATAAGGATAACAAGAAAATTTACATGTTACTGGGCAAAAGAAAAGAAAGTGAAGATTATGAATTTGAAAGAATAACTGGATAATTGATGTACCCTGTTATGAGGATAACAAGAAAGTTGACGTGTTTCAAGTAAAAAAAGAGAAGATTATGAATTTGAAAAGATAACTAGAGAATGTCACAAGAAAAAATAAGAATGATTAAAAAGGAAGAATGAAACTGAACGAAGGTATGGAGCTGAAAGAATAACCAAGAATGAAAGGATAAATTACTAATGGAAAAAAGGGGTCCCAGTCTACGAGGATCAAAAGTAAAATAACAGAAAATAATCTGTAAAAGACACAAAATGATAGAAATTTTGAATAAAAAAAAAACATGTAAAGCAACTCAAAGTATTATCAAAAGAAAGTGAAATAACTGAGAAAAATAACCAATAAAAAGACTCAAAAGGACAGAAATTAGAAAAAAAATGTAAAGTAACTCAAAGCATTATTAAGAGAAAGTAGAATAAGTGGGAAAAATTACCAGTAAAAAGACCCAAATTGACAGAAATTACTGATGGAAAAAACCATGCAAAGCAACTCAAAGTATTATCAAAAGAAAGTGAAAAATAACTAAGAAAAAATAACCAATAAAAAGACCCAAAATGACTGAAATTATTATTAGAAAAAAAAACATGCAAAGTAACTCAAAGCATTATCAAGAAAAAGTAAAATAACTGGGAAAAATAACCAGTAAAAAGACCGAAATGGACAAATAAAAAATAAAAAAAAAATAACATGTAAAGTAACTCAATGCATTATCAAGAGAAAGTAAAATAACTGGAAAAAAATTACCAACAAAAAGACCCAAATGGACAGAAATGAAAAAAAAAAAAAAAAATTAACATGTAAAGTAACTCAAAGCATTATCAAGAGAAAGTAAAATAACTGGGAAAAAATTACCAATAAAAAGACCCAAAATGACAGAAATTAATCATAAAAAAAAACGTAAAGCAACTCAAAGCATTATCAAGAGAAACTGAAATAGCAGAAAATAACCAATGAAAAGACTCCAAACGAAAGAAATTGAGATTAAAAAAAATATATATATATAAAACAACTCAAAGCATTATCAAGAGAAAATAAAATAACAGAAAATATCCAATAAAAGACCCAAAATGACAGAAATTAATAATGAAAAAAAAACATGTACAGCAACTCAAAGTATTATCAAGAGAAAAAAAAAATATTAGTAAGTAAAAAGGGTTGAAACATTGCCACAATTGCACCGTAAGGATAATCTCCAATTATTCCGAATGATATGGGATAACACAATGGGATCAAATAAACTCGCCCCGATATTAATTAATTATACTTCCACTCTCTGAACTAGGAAATCCTATTTGTAATAATTGCTGATCCGTTTGCATCTGTAATGCTGTCGCAGGTGAGAGGGTTTTGATGTAACCATAGATAAATAGATCGTATGGATAAAATTCCATTTGCATTTAACTGAAGGACGATTAAGATCAGTTTCTGGTTAATGATTGGGAGTTTTCGTTATGAAGGTATTTTTTTTCTTCCTAAGAAACGACAACCTTTATGTGGAACTAATTTATTTTAACATTTATGATGATCATCATCTCCTCCTACGCCTATTTACGCAAAGGGCCTCGGTTAGTTTTCGCCAGTCGTCTCTATCTTGAGCTTTTAATTCAACACTTCTCCATTCATCATCTCCTACTTCGCGCTTCATAGTCCTCAGCCATATAAGCATGGGTCTCCCAACTCTTTTAGTGCTTTGTGGAGCCCAATTGATTGATTGGTGAGCTAATCTCTCCCGAGGAGTGCGAAGAGCATGCCCAAAACTATCTCCATCTACCCCTCATCATGAGCTCATCCACATACGGGACTTGAGTAATCTCTCTTATAGTTTCATTTCTAATCCTTTCGTGACATTTAACTCTCCCAATATCCTTCTGCGAGCTTTGTTCTCAAATCTACTAAATCTATGATGATAGCATACAATAACTCAAATTTCAATAGTGCTATCAGTGCTACTCAAACGGTGCACTGTAGTTTAAAGATTTAAAGGTTGCTCGTGAAATGCAGAGACAAGGGACAGTGACAATGCCCTAGAGACTGACCATATATCCATAGGATCAGCTCCTAAGCCTCCTCTCTAACTAAGCTATGACCATGGAGGGCAAATTAATGACTGCTGGTGACTCGGTGGGTAGACCTTTTGGCCCCCCCCCCCCCCCCGCCCATCAGTATCTTACAAGGATGGTGAGGTTGGGTTGGTTTTGAACCCTAGTCCAGCAGAACGCTAGGCAGGAACGTTTTAAATAGGCTACCACAATTCTAAGCATTACTTAAGGGCAATTACAGCGGCCTTCTATCCCTAGCTGCACCCACTTTTTAACCTTCTAATTTATTCCGATCCCATACTTTCATTCAGCTTATTGTTTACACCTTTCCAATTTCACTTCATAGTGCCTGGCCTTGAATGGCCTACCCGACCCCAAATTCATGATAGAAGTACAATTACCATTACTAGAAAAAATCGAAAATCTCACTGCGGTAAAGAGTAAAGAATAGCTGGTTGTTAGAAACAGGAAGAATCGAATTTAAGTCCAAAATCGACTGTCGTTGCTTTTCCCTTTCTTTATAGAAAAAATGATATAAGGAAATCAGGCAATTTCAAATCCCTTTTGAAAAATCGTATGTTTCTCCAGATAAGTTTTGAGTCGTTCGCATATTGATTAGGAGCTGTCTTGCTTTGATAGAGAGGGAGGTAGGGAAAGGGAGAGGGAGGGAAGGAAAGGGAGGTAGGGAGAGGGAGGGAAGGAAAGGGAGGTAGGGAGAGGGAGGGAAGGAAAGGGAGGTAGGGAGAGGGAGGGAAAAAGTGTGGGCGGGAGGGAGGGAGGGAAAGGGAGGTAGGTAGAGGGGGGAAGGGAAAGGGAGAGGGAGGAAGGGAAAGGGAGAGGGAGGGAGGGAAAAAGAGAGGGCGGGAGGGAGCGGCACGGAAAATTAGTATGGGTTATTTTTAGTTGTCAACAAGCCGATGCAATACTTCAAAGTACATAATGTAGTGACCAGAAAAACGAACTACAATCAACATTCTAGTAAATACAATCCTCTAAAATCCTATAAAGTTTAAAAGAAAATCTTACTTAGAATTAAAATACCATTGATGTCTGTAACTAATCATGAATTCCACCAAAAAAAAAAAAAAATTATAACTTGAAACACAGAAATGATGAAATTCCTCTCTTATCTATGAAGATAAAAATAAGCCTTGGCAATGCGGGTCCATATGGATTCCGAAAGAAGCATTAAAACATTTACTTTATCTTTGCTTCCTAAAAAAGTTGGCGATTCGCATCATTATAGATTCTGTAAAGATACAAAATTAAAACCTTTCCATTTTTCTGTGAAGATCAAAAGCAGTTTTGTTCATTATCGGTACAATGACTGTTATCCCGGTCATTATAAGGGCTGTAATTATGTCCACCGCTCCCTAATATGATTATACGCGGACTGTTGTCTTAATTGCTACTAATTAGGGGGAAAATACCGAAAAGCCATTTGGGTGGTGGATGCGAGAATCTTTCCTCTTCGGAAGGGAAACTCCCAAACAGATATGATTCGGGATTGAAATCAAAAGAGTTCAGATGTTTTGTATGAGTATTATTATTATTATTATTATTATTATTATTATTATTATTATTATTATTATTATTATTATTATTAATATTATTATTATTAATAATAATTGCTAAGCTGCAACCGTGGTTGGAAAAGCAGAATGCTAAAAGCCCGGGCTCCCACAGGGAAAATAGCCCAGTGAGGCAAGGAAAAAAGGAGTATTCATTTCAAATAATCCTTCCTTTTATAATAAGAGCAAGTGTCTGGATATATATATATATATATATATATATATATATATATATATATATATATATATATATATATATATGTGTGTGTGTGTGTGTGTGTGTGTGTACATATATGTGTGTATATATATATATATATATATATATATATATATATATATATATATATATATATATATATATATATATATATATATATATATATATATATATATATATATATATATATAGACACTTGCTCTTATCATAAAAAGAAAGGATTATTTGAAATAAATACAATGTGTTTTAACTTTTTTGGTTATTATTTTTATTTTATTTTCCATTATTTTTGTTATCAAAATAGTTTTTCAGGATTATAGTCTATGAATTACATTATGTTTATTCATTACTAATCACATAGATAACACAACCTTTCTTCTCTTTTATTCTCCGATGGCGTGTCCATAAAATCTGGTTTTGATGTTTCTTTTATCAATAATCTAATTTTGCTTCCTAACTATTAACATTTTCTAATACTATTTTCTTTTAATGAATATTTTCCATATGTGCGTCATTATCCTTTCTATTTCACCTTATTCGTATAAAAGTTCTACCATGTTTTGAGTATTGGTCTTAAACTACTGACTTATCTTAACCTGTTGGACAGATGTGATTCCTCATTCCTGATCTGGATATTAATCTTTGGTAGAGTAGTCAATCAGCCATTTGTTAGTGCAGTTCAAGATTTGTCATAATTCTGACCATTTATGCGTGTGGTTCAAGATTTTTCATAATTCTGACCATTTATGCGTGTGGTTCAAGATTTGTCATAATTCTGACCATTTTTGCGAGCAGTTCAAGATTTGTCATAATTCTGACCATTTGTGCGAGCAGTTCAAGATTTGTCATAATTCTGACCATTTATGCAAGTAGTTCCCGATTTGTCATAATTCTGACCATTTATGCGAGCTATTTCAGATTTGTCATAATTCCGACCATTTATGCATGCCGTTCCAGATTTGTCATAATTTTGACAATTTATTCGATCGGTTCAAGATTTGTCATAATTCTGACCATTTATGCAAGTGGTTCCAGATTTGTCATAGTTCAGACCATTTATGCGAGCAGTTGTAGATTTGTCATAATTCTGACCATTAATGAGAGCGGTTCAAGATTTGTCATAATTCCGACCATTAGTGCAAGCGGTTCAAGATTTGTCTTAATTCCGACCATTAGTGCAAGCGGTTCAAGATTTGTCATAATTCTGACCATTAATGCGAGCGGTTCCAGGTTTGTCATAATTCTGACCATTAATGCGAGCGGTTCCAGGTTTGTCATAATTCTGACCAATTGTGCGAGCAGTTCAAGATTTGTCATAATTCTGACCATTAATGCGAGCGGTTCCAGGTTTGTCATAATTCTGACCATTAATGCGAGCGGTTCCAGGTTTGTCATAATTTTGACCAATTGTGCGAGCGGTTCAAGATTTGTCATAATTCAGACCATTTGTTCGTGCGGTTCAACATTTGTCATAATTCTGACCAATTGTGCAAGCGGTTCAAGATTTGTCATAATTCTGACCAATTGTGCGAGCGGTTCCAGGTTTGTCCTAATTCAGACCATTTGTGTGAGCGGTTCAAGATTTGTCATAATTCAGACCAATTGTGCAAGCCGTTCCAGTTATATCATAATTCCGACCAATTATGCGAGTGGTTAAAGATTTGTCATAATTCTGACCATTTGTGCGAGTGGTTCAAGATTTGTCATAATTCTGACCATTAGTGCAAGCGGTTCAAGATTTGTCATAATTCTGACCATTAATGCGAGCGGTTCCAGGTTTGTCCTAATTCAGACCATTTGTGCGAGCGGTTCAAGATTTGTCATAATTCAGACCAATTGTGCAAGCCGTTCCAGATATATCATAATTCCGACCAATTGTGCGAGTGGTTAAAGATTTGTCATAATTCTGACCATTTGTGCGCGAGTGGTTCAAGATTTGTCATAATTCCGACCATTAGTGCAAGCGGTTCAAGATTTGTCATAATTCTGACCATTAATGCGAGCGGTTCAAGAGTTATCATAATTCTGACCATTAATGTGAGTGGTTCCAGGTTTGTCATAATTCTGGCCAATTGTGTGAGCGGTTCAAGATTTTTCATAATGCTGACCATTAATGCAAGCGGTTCCAGGTTTGTCATAATTCTGACCAATTGTGTGAGCGGTTCCAGGTTTGTCATAATTCAGACCATTTGTTCGTGCTGTTCAAGATTTTTCATAATTCTGACCAATTGTGCAAGCGATTCAAGATTTGTCATAATTCTGACCATTTATGTGAGCGCCTCCGGGTTTCTCATAATTCAGACCATTTGTGCGTGCGGTTCAAGATTTGTCATAATTCTCACCAATTGTGCGAGCGGTTCCAGATATATCATAATTCCGACCAATTGTGTGAGTGGTTCAAGATTTGTCATAATTCTGACCATTTATACGAGCGGTTCAAAATTTGTCATAATTCCGACCATTAGTGCAAGCGGTTCAAGATTTGTCATAATTCTGACCATTAATGCGAGTGGTTCCAGGTTTGTCATAATTCTGACCAATTGTGCGAGCGGTTCAAGATTTGTCATAATTCAGATCATATGTTTGTGCTGTTCAAGATTTGTCATAATTCTGACCATTTATGCGAGCGGTTCCAGGTTTGTTATAATTCAGACCATTTGTGCGAGCGGTTCAAGATTTGTCATAATTCTGACCAATTGTGCGAGCGGTTGCGGATATATCATAATTCCGACCAATTGTGCGAGCGGTTGTGGATATATCATAATTCCGACCAATTGTGCGAGCGGTTCAAGATTTGTCATAATTCTGACCAATTGTGCGAGCGTTTCCGGATATATCATAATTCCGACCAATTGTGCGAGCGGTTCAAGATTTGTCATAATTCTGACCATTTATGCTAGCAGTTCCAGGTTTGTCATAATTCAGACCTTTTGTGCGAGTGGTTCAAGATTTGTCATAATTCTGACCAATTGTGCGAGCGGTTCGAGATGTATCATAAATCCGACCAATTGTGCGAGCGGTTCGAGATTTTTCATAATTCTGACCATCTATGAGAGCGGTTCCAGGTTGTGTGCGAGCGGTTCCAGGTATATCTTAATTCTGACCATTGTTTCCATTCAGATTTTCCCAGAATATTCCATCTAATATATAATACAATTTTAACAGTGTTGCCTTTTCATTCGTATGGTTTGCACTGATTGTGAGCAAATTGAGTAATGATTTTCCGAACTAAATACTGCAGTTGAAACACCGGAACTTCCGTAGTTCAAACCTGAGGCAAATGTTGTTCTGTTGAGGAAAGCGAGTTTCGTTTCATGCTTTATATGTTACGTATCTGTTCAAGATTGTTATGTGTCTTATGTATATATATATATATATATATATATATATATATATATATATATATATATATATATATATATATATATATATATATATATATATATACACGCACACACATATATATACGTATATGTGTGTCTTTTATAATTCTTTACTTTTTCAGTCGTGTTCCGTATTGGGATACTTTATTTTCGTTAACAACTGTCAACATAAACTTTTTTACCCTAATAATTTTGCCTTTAATTTTATTATGACGTGCGACAACTCATACATTTATAAAAAAAAGTAACATTACCGAGAGCATACCCCTGCAAGTTAGAAGACTTTAATAAAGAAAAATATAAATTACCATTAACCACTTTTAATAATTGTTAAGACTTATTGAAGCGCTTCATGGAAAATGGTATGTGATTGGAGAGACATTTATTTCATTCTTTCTCCGTTCGTGGCGAGTCTGGATTTCACACAACCTCGCCTCACATGAAAGCTGGCCCGATATATAGATAACGAGGCAGAGAGAGAGAGAGAGAGAGAGAGTGGGGGTGGAAATAAGGCAGATATTAGCACGAAGGAGGAATAATGGATAGATACATATCGTAGGAAGAAGTTTTGATATTGCGAAAAAAACAGAAAATAGTCAGATATGGAAATAAACACTTTATGGAGGAAAAGAATGAACAAACCATTATGAAGGAAAGAAATTAAATGAGTGAAGATAAAAACTTTACGAGGGTTTAAAAATAAGAAGCGAAGGAAGAGACAAATCTGTGGAAAGAAAATCACGAGGAAATCTAGCAAGAAACCATTAAGGAGGAGGAACATGATGAGAATGAATGTAAAAAGTTTGAAGCGAGGAAGAGCAAAAGCAGTAGCGAAAGGAAGAGACAAATATGGGAAAGGAACATGGGGAGGAGAACGAGAAAGAGGAGGCGGAGGAGAAGGAGACGCAGTTACCTCGTCTCCTTCAGGAAATGAAAGCCATAATTACTAAGGGGCGGAATAGCGGACGGAAGACCGGACACCCTAAAGCGCTTTATCCAGACAAGTGCTTGTTTGTTTTTGCTTCAAAATACCCGTCTTTGCATATTTCCAGGGACAAAGCGTCTCTCTCTCTCTCTCTCTCTCTCTCTCTCTCTCTCTCTCTCTCTCTCTCTCTCTCATTTGCACAATGTTTTCACCTATCTTCCAGTTTCTAGAGTGATAAGATTGTGAGCGTGTGGGTTCATGGTCCGTCTACATTTAAAAATGTGCAGACACATTTATACATGTAGATATAAAAGCACGCAATGTATATATGCATAAATATATTTGAAGCTTACTTTGAAGTCTTGAAAAAATAGACATAATTTATTTGTAGATACTCCTAAATATTTCATATGGAATAATATTCATCGCCCATAAACGAGGAATATATTATGCGCACAAATGAACCGGCACAGCAATTACCGACCTGGCTGCTTAAGCGACCGGTAACTGAGGGAAGTTGATAATGGATATTTCTTTTTAGTGAGCTGAAACCCATTTTGTTTTGTGTCCTACATGGTAGGTTTCCGAAGCCCTTTTTTTTTTTTTTTTTTTTTTTTTTTTTTTTTTTTTTTTTTTTTTTTTTTTACTAGCAATACTTAGTGTAAGGCTGCTTGCACGCCAAAATGGCACGTCGCTGCCACGTCTCATTCCAGTTGAAAACGAACGCTTCTGTGTGAAGGGTATCATTTATTTCGGGATGTGTGTCTTCAACTGGGGTGCTACGCGGCATACGACGTGACACTGGTGTGAAAGCGCCCTTAGAATTGAGATAGTATGATATGCAGCTGATGCTACTCTCATCACGGTTTTTTTGGAAGTTTAGCTACTGTTAGTCTTGATAGAGATTAGTATGAGATGTAGATGATCCTACTCTCATCACAGGTATTTTCGAACTTAAGCTGCTGTTAGTTCTGATAGAGATTAGTATGATATGTAGATGATGCTAGTCTCGCCACAAGTATTTTGGAACAGGAGCTGCTGTTAGTACTGAGGGAGATTAGTATGAGATGCAGATGACCCTATTCTCATCACAGGTATTTTGGAAGTGTAACTGCTTTTAGTCTGATAGATCCACTGTCAGAGATGTATTAGGGTGAAT